>NW_028317931.1:0-300000 GCF_062004578.1 Staurois parvus | reverse complement strand
ACTTCATTAATAAAGGGTACAAATTTCAAGACCATAGAAGGGTACAATGAAGATCCAGCAACTGATCTTCCCGAGAAATGTACTTCATTAATAAAGGGTTGAAATTTCAAGACCATAGAAGGGTTCAATGAAGATCCAGCAACTGATCTTCCGGAGAAATGTACTTCATTAATAAAGGGTACAAATTTCAAGACCATAGAAGGGTACAATGAAGATCCAGCAACTGATCCTCCCGAGAAATGTACTTCATTAATAAAGGGTATAAATTTCAAGACCATAGAACGGTACAATGAAGATCCAGCAACTGATCTTCCGGAGAAATGTACTTCATTAATAAAGGGTACAAATTTCAAGACCATAGAAGGGTACAATGAAGATCCAGCAACTGATCCTCCTGAGAAATGTACTTCATTAATAAAGGGTATAAATTTCAAGACCATAGAAGGGTACAATGAAGATCCAGCAACTGATCTTCCGGAGAAATGTACTTCATTAATAAAGGGTACAAAGTGCAAATTACAGCAACTTACGCGTTCCGTTAAGCTATGGAGCTATGAATAAGGTTTCTTAACAAATACAGTATATACAATTGCCACAGAAATCATATTGTAATTGATTATAAAATGACCTTTCCTTTTTAATCTGCAGTACTGTTATTTTCTGTAAAATGCAATGCAATATGGCTACCTGGAGGTGTTCTGTACACAGCTGTGTACAGAATGCCCCTAGAAATGTAATTTCCTGCTTGTATGATTGGCTCACTGATTTTCCCAGAAGTCTGAACTAAGAATGAAGTCAGATTATGGGCAGCATCCCCTGCAACAAAAATGTCATTTTTGGTGAGGTACTTTCAAAGTGAAATTAATTTGAAAGGGATGCAGACCCCACCATTTGCCTCATTAAAACCATGCACATGCAGTAACTGATTTATAATTAAGAAATCACTCCAAATAACATTAATTTTGCACATGGACAGAGACAAGAAAACAGTTGTTTCTTCAAAATAACAAAAGTTAAAATCCTTGCAATGTACATAGATCACCTAAAGGAGAAAGTTTTTTTGTCTCAACAAAAGTGGAGTTACTCTTTAAGTGTTTCTACCTTTAAATGCTAATAATCTACATACTTATACATTACAGATTTTTATGTTGAGCAATACGTTTTGTTGCCCTGTACTTACGTTTTGTTACAGCTCAACTCTGTGCTAATTATACAGAATTTTCTAGTATCCAAAAAGCAGTTTTACTAAATGGCACTGCCGAAAAGCAGTGTCAAAATCTAAAACACAAGTTAGAAAGCAAGAACAATTTACTGAAGAACAAGTTAAAGTATAATTAAAATTGAGCAGCACAGTGGCTGAATGGTTACCACTTCTGCCTGGCAGTACTAGGTTTGTTGGTTAAAATCCCAAGACTAGCTTACACCTTTGCACCAATGATCTAGACCAGTGTTCTCCAAACTGCAGCCTGTGGGCCAAATGTGGCCCTTTGCTAGCCTTTATCTGGCCCTTGAGGCACTATTTCTCTCACAAATATGATGCAGTATTCCTCCCACTGACACTAACAGTGAGGCATAATTCCTTGTACTGTCACCAAAGATGGAGCACTATTCTTCCCACTATTGTCAATGATGGGGCAGTATTCCTCCCATTGATACCAATGATTGGGTAATTTGTTTACCACCAAACCTGAGATATTGCTTATTCTTACTGATGCTGGGACATTTTCTACTCCTGCTGTCCACAGCCTGGCCCCCTAAACTCTGAAGGTCAATAACCTGCCCCTTTGTTTGGAAAGTTTGATGTAGACAGAGATAGATTCTTTATTTTCAATGCATGTGCAAAAACAAGAAGGCTTGATCATTCCATTAAGCGATGTTATATACTGTAGATAAAGAGAGAGAGAGAGAGAGAGAGAGAGAGGGGGGGGGGGAGATAGAGAGGGAGGGAGGGAGAGAGATATAGATAGATAGATAGATAGATAGATAGATAGATAGATAGATAGATAGACTGCAGATAGATAGATAGATAGATAGATAGATATGCTTTGTTACTTGTCAGCTGTACTGCCATATGAGTGAATAACTAGGTGAATCCTGAAGAAGCTCATTTTCAGCTGAAACACATCAATCCCTCTGTTCTATTCTAAGCTTGTTCTATTTTACACTCCTATGTTGGTACTGCAGTTGATGACAAAAGCTTTTATCTTCACATTTTAATATGAAAATAAAAATGTGTTTTATTGATGTTTTTTCCCAGCTTGAATGATATATAGGAACACAAAAATATCTCCACGTTGCCACATTTCCTTATAGGACATGGTGGGAACTCTTTATTCCTTCATTGATCATTCCATTACAACATTCCTTAGCTTAGTAAATGTGGTGAAAATTCATCAAAATATATATTTTATTTTTAATCATAAAATAGTTTTATTGAGCTCAGATGATGCCTTGGAAAACTGGTAAAAGATAATAGAGATGGCTCAAACATCCTTACTGTCACGTACCTGATTGGAGACTGAATTGACGAGGTCGACCTCACTTGTGTCACTAGCCCTGACCCCGCTGGAAGTGGAACAGAGGGTGTCTAGGGACCAGGGGGACATGAGTGCCAGCAGATGTTGTTTGCAGCTCTTGCAGTTGGAGACTTTGGAAGACTGATGAAGGCACAGTAGTAATATGCAGAGATGGTATGGTAGATTGCCAGGTGTGCACCAGAGCAAGGCAGGAAGCAGGGATGGGAGACAGGAGCAATGTCATAGGAATAGCCGGGGTCATCAATGGGCGGACAGCGAGGTACCAAATCATAAGCAAGCCAAAGTCAGGAGCAGAGCCAAAGTCAGGAACAAGTATAAAGCAGGAGAGTAATCAGAGTCAGGTCAGGAACAAGCCGGGTCAGCAACAAACAAATCACATAGGAACGAGCAGGAAACAGGGAACAGCTGAAGACCAGTCAGCACTCAGCACAGGCAGAGGCACCTTTTAAATAGTCCGTCTGGCGCCAATCTTCACCATGCGTGTGCACGTGCGTGATCGTGCATTTCTGTGCACATGCGCACGCCTATTCACCAGCCGTCTCACGGGAATTCCCTTACACTTACACAGGATATACAAACATCTTACAAAGTAATTTAGTATATGTTGAACAGTCTTCCAATGGCACATGGGAACAGGGTAAGATAGCTCAGAGTCACACAGAACAAAAATACAAAGATCATTAAGAAAAAAGTAAAAATAACAGAGAAAAAAACCACAAACAGCAAACAAGCCATGACAAGTAAATCCGTTCTTCAATAGAATGAAATGAATATGACTGTAATAAGCATAATATCTAGGCATAACTACAATCTAAATCTGTTTCGCTACTCTGGACAAAGTCAAAGATTAACAAAGGAAAGATTTTTCATTTTCCCTGGGATGCTTAGCCTTCATACCTGCAGGAGCCTATGCAGAGCCAATTGTGGAGAGATGAACCCTATATTATGGGCAGCAAAGTGGCTAAATGGTTAGCACTGCCACCTGGCAATACTAGAGTCAATGGTTCAATTCCTAGCCATAGCTCCACCTGTCTGGGAGTTTGCCTGTTCTCCCTGTGCCTGCATGGGTTTCCTCTGGCTATTCCAATTTCCTCCCACACTCCAAATACACACTGGAAGGCAAATTGGCTCCTGTCTCAATTGGCCCTAGTATGTGTATTTATGAATGTGAGTTAGGGACCTTAGATTGTACGCCCCTTGAGAGTTAGGGACTGATGTGAATGTACAATATATATGTAAAGTACTGCATAAATTGACAGCACTATATAAGTATCTGAAATAAATAAAAATAAATGTATCCTGCCACATTTGCCAAATAGAAAAAAAAAATTGGTTAGCATTTCTATGTTGGTACAGTATGTCAATTTGTCTCTTATCAAAAGGGAGTTTATTTGGTCAATCCAATATTTCTTGGAATGTTGGATGACATTCAAAAATGGGCAATTTGTTTGTGGGCAATATACAAAAGTCTAAAAACAACAATATGGATCGGTGGAGGAAACATTTCCTCATCTACCACGTTCAGTAAGTAAACAAAAGGATCCATCGGAACAGTAATCATGAATACCAAAGAAGTGATGTCTTTCCAACACCAGAATAATTTCGGGCAGCTCCATAGCATTTGAATGAAATCACCCACATCTCTACAACAATTTGGACATAATGGGCAATCTCTCCATCCCCAGCGGTGTAACTATACCGGAGTGCAATAAGCTCTACGTAGTAAAAATAATCATGATAACTTATGAGAGGGGGAGACTGAGATAGAAGGTGTAGATTGTAGACACATCTCCCACTACCTAAAATATTTTTATTTGTACATGATTGTATGGTGGAAGTAGACAGATGCTTCATCTTCCACAGTGAAAATTCCCTTCTCTTTAGTAAATCAACCCCTATGCTTCATAAAATTGGTATTATTATTATTATTATACAAAGCGCCAATAGTTCGCTCAGCGCTGTACATTACAAAGGGGACAGAACATGTGACAGAACAATACCAATACAATGCAAAACATGAGGGGATCGAGGGCCCTGCTCTTTCGAGCTTACAATCTAGGAGGGAGGGGATAGTGGTACAGGAGGAGATACCTGTGGCGGATGGAGTGGTAGGAAGAGTGGAGGAGGTCGGCAAGTTAGCTGGGGGTGTGGTAGGCTTCCCTGAAGAGATGGGTTTTCAAGGTGCGCCTAAAGGAGAGGAGAGTGGGTGATAATCTGATGGGTTGGGGCAGGGAGTTCCAGAGGATGGGTGACACCCTGGAGAAGTCCTGGAGGCAGGCATGGGAGGAGGAGACCAGGGAACTAGAGAGAAGGAGGTCTTGTGAGGAGCGGAGTGTGAGTGCTGGGCGGTACTTGGATATTAGGTCGGTGATGTAGTTCGGGGCAGTATGGTGGACAGCTTTATACGTCAGTGTTAGGATTTTGAATTTGATTTGTTGCACAATCGGAAGCCAGTGGAGGGATTGCCAGAGGGGGGTGGCAGAAACGGAGCGGTTGGAAAGGTGAATGAGTCTGGCAGCCGTATTCAGGATCGACTGTAGCGGGGATACCCAGCCGCGAGGCAGGCCAGTGAGGAGGGAGTGGGAGTGCAGTAGTCGAGTCGTGATATGATGAGGGAGTGGATAAGCTGTTTAGTGGTTTCTGGGGTTAGGAACGTGCGTATTTTGGCGATGTTGCGGAGGTGGAGTCTGCACGAGCTTGTTAAAGATTGGACTTGGGGCTGGAAGGATAGGTTGGAGTCCAGAATGACACCAAGTACTCTGGCCTGCGGGCGGGTTTGATGGTGGCGTTGTTGGATGTGACGGAGAAGTCAATGGGGGGTGGTGTCCGGGCTGGGGGAAAGACAAAAAACTCGGTTTTGGAGAGGTTCAGTTTAAGGAAGTGGATAGACTAAAATCAACTTTATTCTACTAGTATCTCTAGTAAAGAAGAGATACATGATCTGCATAAAGCAGAACTCCACCCAAAAGGAAAAAGTTCCACTTTAAGCTCCCCCCTTCACATTTGACAATCTTTTTGGGAGGGGAGGGAGCAGATACCTGATTTTGACAGGTACTCACTCCCACTTTCACTTGGATTGCCTAGGCAATCCGAGCAAAAGTGTTTCTTCCCCCTCCCTCCCTGCAGTTTTCTGGGACACAGCACAGGCCCCAGAAGACTGTGGGACCAATCACAGTGTGCAGTGTGGCTTGCACATGCGCATTTAGCACCCAGCTGTGAAGCCACAAGCTATCACAGTCGGGTGCCCATAGCTAAGATGTTAGATCCAAGGACAGTATCCGGCGCCCCCACTGGTGAGCACACCACTGGATCCAGGGACAGGTAAGTGTCTGTTTATTAAAAGTCAACAGCCAACAGTCAAGTTTTTGTAGCTGCTGACTTTTAAGTTTTACAAAAACGACTTGAGCACAGCTTTAATAAGCAAATTAACCAAAAGCACTGAACACAGCATTTTGTATCATTCAGCATGTCCCAACCCATCTTCCTCCAGATGACCTTATGTAACTGTTCCTTGTGTCTCAGCTGTCAGTGCTTTAGGCCTTTTAAACTAAGGCTCAGAAATTGAACACATTACATTCTCACAGATCCTGGAAACCTGGGGGAGTTTGAAATAGACTATAGTCTATTTGCAGAGGACGTTCGCACCAGTTTAATGACCAGACATGTAACTCATTCCTTCTTTAATCATCTGAGCAGAGTTTTGGACTTCTAGTATTAGTAAGTAGTGTATAATAGTGATGGGCAATTCATCTACTTTAACATTACTTTAGAATTTTATCATTCTAAAGAAAATCATTACAAAACTTTAAGGGTCACTATTGCTGATCTTTAGAAAATACATACAAAGTATGCAATGGATGCTAGTATTATTCCTTGCACCGCTTTCCTAATATATTGGTTTGAAAATAGGAAAACTTTTAGGTAAAAAAAAATATATCTTATCTCTGTTAAAAAAAAAAAAATGTATTACTGCGCATTAAAATCATCCGAAAAAGCTCTGGGGACATACTGTAGATATATCATGGTCTCAACATCTCTAAAGCCTACCCTAACACATAACATTTATATATATATACAGTTGCAAGAAAATGTATGTGAACCCCTTGGGAGTACGTGGAGTTTTGCATGAATTGGGCATAAAATGTGCTGTGAACGTCATCTAAGTCACAACAATAGAAGAACACAGTCTGCTGAACATAATACTACACAAACATTAGATGTTGCCATGGTTTAATTGCACATAACATGTAAACATTCACAGTGCAGGGAGGAAAAAGTATGTGAACCTTTGGACTTAACTGGTTGACTCTCCTTTGGCAGCAATAACCTCAACCAAATGTTTCCTGTAGTTGCAGATCAGACCTGCACGATGATCTGGAGTAATTTTGGACCACTCCTCTTCACAAAACTGTTTCAGTGTAGCAATATTCTTGGGATGTCTGGTGTGAATCGCTCTCTTAAGGTCATGCCACAGCATTTCATTCAGGTTGAGTTCAGGACTCTGACTGGGCCACTCCAGAAGGCGTATTCTGTGCTGTTGCAGCCATTGTTTTGTTGAATTACTTGTATGCTTTGGGTCATTGTCCTGTTGCATCACCCATCCTCTGCGGAGCTTCAGTTGGCGGACAGATGGTCGTACGTTTTCCTGCAAAATGTCTTGATAAACTCTGGAATTCATTTTCCCATCAATGACAACAATCCGTCCAGGCCCTGAGGCAGCAAAGCAGCCCCAAACCATGATGCTCCCTCCGCCATGTTTTACAGTGGGGATGAGGTTTTGATGTTGGTGTGCTGTGCCTTTTTTTCTCCACACATAGTGTTGTGTGTTCTTCCCAAACAACTCAATCTTGGTTTCATCTGTCCACAGTATATTTTGCCAGTAGTGCTGTGGAACATCCAGGTGCTCTTTTGCAAACTTCAAACGTGCTGCAATATTCTTTTTGGACAGCAATGGCTTCCTCCGTGGTGTCCTCCCATATACTCCATTCTTGTTTAATGTTTTCCTTATTGTAGATATGTCAACAAAAATGTTAGCATGTGCCAGAGATTTCTGTAGGTCTTTAGCTGACACTCTGGGATTCTTCTTTACCTCATGCAGCATTCTGCGCTGTGCTCTTGCAGTCATTTTTACAGGACGACCCCGCCTAGGGAGAGTAGCAACAGTGCTAAACTTTCTCCATTTGTAGACAGTCTGTCTTACCGTGGACACATGAACATGAAGGCTTTTGGAGATACTTTTGTAACCCTTTCCAGCTTCATGCAAGTCAACAATTCTTGATCGTAGGTCTTCTGAGAGCTCTTTTCTGTGAGACATGGTTCACATCAGACAGTGCTTCTTGAAACCAGTAAACCCAAAACAGGTGTGTGTTTTTTAAGGACAGGACAGCTGTCAGCAACACATCCAATATCATCACACTGATTGGAGTCAAGGTTGGCTCACTCCTGGCTCCAATTAGCTCTGGGAGAAGTCATTAGGCTAGGGCCTCACATACTTTTTCCTCCCTGCACTGTGAATGTTTACATGTTATGTGCTATTAAACCATGGCAACATCTAATGTTTGTGTAGTATTATGTTCAGCAGACGGTGTTCTTCTATTGTTGTGACTTAGATGACGTTCAGAGCACATTTTATGCCCAATTCATGCAAAACTCCACGTAATCCCAAGGGGTTCACATACTTTTTCTTGCAACTGTATATATATATATATATATATATATATACTGTATATACACACATACATACATACATACATACATACATACACACACATATATACACATACATACACACAAATATATATATTTGTGTGTATGTATGTATGTGTATATATATATATATATATATATATATATATATATATATATTACACATATACATACATACACTGCTCAAAAAAATTAAAGGAACACTTTGAAAACACATCAGATCTTAAGGGGGAAAAATATGCTGGATATCTATACTGATATGGACTGGGTAATGTGTTAGGAACATAAACATGCCCCTTCTTTTGAAGGAAATTAAAATTATCAACCTACAGAGGACTGAACTCAAAGACACCCCAAAAATCAAAGTGAAAAAATGATGCATCAGGTTACTCCATTTTTGCTGAAATTTCATTGCATCAACTTAAAATGGTACTCAGTAGTTTGTATGGCCCCCACGTGCTTGTATGCATGCCTGACAAAGTCGGGGCATGCTCCTAATGAGATGACGGATGGTGTCCTGGGGTATTCCCTCCCAGATCTGGACCAGGGCATCACTGAGCTCCTGGACAGTCTGAGGAGCAACCTGGCGATGTCGGATGGACTGAAACATGATATCCCAGAGGATTTAGGACTTGTACGGCCCCGTCTAGCTCTCCTAGGGTAACTGCCTGTCTCCTAGAATCTCCTCCATGCTCTTGAGACTGTGCTGGGAGACACAGCAAAGCTTCTTGCAATGGCACATATTGATGTGCCATCCTGGAGGAGTTGGACTGCCTGTGCAACCTCTGCAGGATCCAGGTATCACCTCATGCTACCAGTAGTGACACTGACCCTAGCCTAAAATAAAAAAGTGTTTTGTACAACGCTGTCAGTCTAACATGGAATATGCTTGCAACAAGGGGGTATGAGGGATTTATATGCTCCCATATCACCCCTTTTCTACCCAGTTATAAGCTAAGGCAGCTTTTAAACTAGGCTGTATTATTCAAAGTATATTTAAATCCAGAGACAGAAATTCATATATATTTAGTTTACCAATCCTAAGATGTGATGTCTGCATTAGTTTAATTTTTTTCAGACTTTTTCCCTTTTATTTTGATATGCTGATCGTGTCAGTAACACACTTTTCAGATTTCTGGTACGATTACTAGTTTTTTTTTGCTGCACATGTATTTCAAACCACTTTCAATGGTATGAAGAGAATAAATAGAAGAAGTTCATTATTAGGGTTTTGTTGTTCAGAGATTCAGATATATACTAATATCCAAATCACAACAGTAACTCATTTCAGTGAATCAGAAATAAAATATAACGAAACAACAAAATTCATTTGGATGCATTTCTTTCAGATGACATGATGCAGTAGTTTGGGCCTTTTTGTTAATGTTTGAGGCAACCAAAATAATGTAACAACATAATGAATGTATCCAAAATTAATTTTGTTCCATTTGTTCTCTGGATCCTTTGCATTTTTATTTTGCAGTAACATTTTTTGATTTTATAAAAAAAAATGCACTACATATGAAATGTAAATATACTGCAATAAATAGAGTAACGTATAAAAGTGAAATAAGATGATTCCTACGTATTGTGTTTGGTTGTTTGAGGTTAGTCCATCAGAATTTCTGAATCCAAATTTTCCATTATTCTTTGTAACCAATGAACGTAAGGAATGAATCCAAAATGTATTTAGTTCCATTAATTATTTTGGACATTATCCAATCAGCTCATTCTATTTCTCTTTGTGGGTTGGACTAGCGAATATAGCAAATATACAAAACTAAAAATTTGAATATACAAAATGAATTCCAAATATACAAAATGAATTCCAAATATACAAAATAAATTCCGAATATACAAAATGAATTCCAAATATACAAAATGAATTCCGAAAATACAAAATGAATTCCGAAAATTAGTCTAAAATAACAATAACTAAAATTTCTAAAATGACAAAACAAACTTATTAACTTAATGAATAAACCTGAATTGAAACAATTTTTTTTCAGCATGCATATTTCTAGTTTACATACATTAGAACGGCAATGAAGTCTGCAAGAAGGTGCAGGAACAGGATCAGTTATTTTGTGGTCACAGTTCTAAAATCCTGCAGCCCAAATTTTGGGGGCAGTTGACTTGGCACATTGTACTCTGGCAGTAAAGTTTTCTGGCAGATAGTTTTGAGAAGCATTATAGGCGCAATTATTCTTTAAGAGTGAGGCTACATTTACAGGATTAAAATTAAATTTAAGGGTTATGTTTAGTTTAAATTTAAGGGTTAGAGGTTAAGGGCCATATCACATGGGTCATTTGCATATGGAAGAATCCCAAAGACAAGGCTTTCACTTAACTTGATGGAATTGATTCCTCACTGACCCAGACAAAGGCTGAATATTACTTGATAGCAAAGGAGCAACTCCAAAGCAAAAGATAAGTGGTCTGCTTAGTGATACTGATACTGCAGAGTTGTTAGAATAACTTGTGTGACATGGGCTTAAAGGATGAGTTCATTGAACTGGTTACATTTTAAATGTACTGTATATATTTCAATCATGCATTTAGCTGTTTGCCCAGGCAGCACAGTGGCTAAATGGTTAGCGCTTCCATCTGGCAGCACTAGGGGCACTGGTTTGAATTCCAACCATGGCACCACCTGCCTGGAGTTTGTATGTTCTCCCTGTGCCTGTGTTGGTTTCTTCCAGGTACTCCTTTTCTTTCCACACTCCAAAGACTTACTGGTAGGTTAATTGGCTCCTGTTTAAATTGTCCCTACTATGTGTATGTATGAATGTGAGTTAGGGACCTTAGATTGTACACCCCTTGAGGGTTAGGGACTGATGTGAATGTATAATATACTGTATATATATATATATATATATATATATATATATGTAAAACGCTGTGTAAATTGATGTCACTATATAAGTACCTGTAATAAATAAAAATACATTTCAGCTTTAATCTTGTATTTGCTATCTAATGTAAATCAGTAAATGTGGGTAACATATTTAATCATAAACACAACACTCTCTGCTGCTGAATTCTGGTAAAATGTATCAGTGTGACAAAGTCCGTTGTCCATGGTCCTGAACAGTGTAACAGTTACACACTACACCGATATCTTGATGTGCAAATGTCATTCACTTTAGAATACCTATTTTATGATTAGTTATATTTTTGTTATTTTAAATTTGTATGTATCCAAGTTTTAATTTTAAAATATTTGTTGTTTATTCATTTTTTCTTCTATAGATGCACCCTTAATTCTGCATAGATGCCACATAGACTATTAATATAGTTTAGAACAGTTTGATTCTATACCAGTTTTTGAGTTGCGTAGTTATCAAAGTTGGAAAAGACCACTCATACTTCCTGCAGTTTTACTTCAGGGGAAGGCAAAATAAAACCCCTTCTAGGCAATTAACAATTCTGCCATGTTGGGGTAAAAAAAACTTCACAACCTTCCAGGGGGAGTCAGTTAGTTTCCTTGGATCAAAATATAGCCTTGAATAATGATAGAATAATCACTTAATAAGATCAAACATATATTTTATTATTATTACCTCTCCCTAAATATGGAGCCAAGAAATGGGTTGCTATGGTCATCACTGACTCACCAATTAATCATGTTGGGGTCATCAAAACCAAAGACTCAGCAAGGAGCACTAGGGGATCCAGGGGATCCCCTCAAGGAAAGAAGTTTAAAGGAGAACCAACAGCGGTGTGATAAAAAACAACAGCTTTATCAAGTTTCACAAAATGGTAATAGACCTATTAGGCCAAAAAGATCCTCTATTCACATTTTATAATGATACCTGTGTATAGTATCAGTTTCAAAAAAAGCATGCAATGATTTTTTAAACTTTTATTTTGTCATTACTACTACATGCAATAAAGAATTCCACCGCTTACCCATAATTTGTTAAAAAACCTTCTTGATGAAAAACTATTTTTCCATATACAACTAATGTCTCCTTGTCCTCTATGCAATCCTCGGGATAAAAAGTTAATTTGCCAGATTATTATACTGGCATTAGATATGTTTGAACTTGTTAATTAGGTTGCCTCTTCGGTTTCCTTTCCTTAGACTAAACCATGTTTTCACTATTTTACTGTAATTGGGATTTTTCATTCCTTATATTAATGTATGCCTACTTCTAAACTATTGTATTCTAAGCCTGGGCAGCTTGAAAGACACAAGGAAAGGGCAAGGCATTCAGGTGATGACAAGAGAGAAAGATTTTTAAAGCAGATTGTGAATCAGGGGAGACATTTTAGGTGTACTTTATAATCAGCTGCTTATTTTTGTGGCGTGAACATAAAGTGAGTCATAGTCTTGTGTTTCAATGCAGATGGGTAGATATACTGTATGTAAGGGTCATCGGGTACAGAGAAACTGTTTATCAGATTTAAATTTTTTTTGTTATAATTAGTATAATAAAAAAGCAGAATCAACCATTGTGAACATTTATATGTAGAAGGATAGAGTTTTCACCATCAATAAAAGCTCAGAAGTAAAGAGGCACATTGGCCAATAGTATTGTAGAAAACAATATGAAAATCTAACCATTTTTAGTAGGATCCATTTTTTTAGTAACATTGATCTTATAAGGAGTATGGATGAGCTGGTGGTTTAGTTGAAGGGCTGGGATTGCATGGGAATACGCGAGTATGAGCAAGTTCCCATGTGATTCCCATGAATTCCTAAAAGGTGCAGGTGCATTCATTTAAATGAGCTCAAAATGCACTGGACCTCCCAAAAAGGAGTGTTTGCGCTACTTATGAAAACACACTATACCAAATCTCATGGTACCGCAATACCATGCAATTTTGTGACTGCAAAAGCACTGCGCTTGTGATGTACACTTGGGGTGCCATTCTCAATACATTGGCACCCACATGCAGATTGCAAGGGCAGTGCATTCATCTGCAGTACACACCTTTCCAGCACTATGTTCTGGTTTGAACCAGCCCTAAGAGTGAACCTTGGCAGATGAATTCAAGAACATATACAGATTCAGTAGTAGGTGAACACATTCTACAATAGCAGTTTTACTGCCACAATTATACATGAAAGCTTCCCGCTGTCAAAGGTTGTTATGGACACTTGAGGGTGTAGGTACTGCCAAGTCATTAACAGCCAATGATGTCACCAGTCCCATTCAATTACTGGTTTCAGAATCCCTGGCTGTATAAGCAAACTAGTCAGGGATAGTTAAAAAAATGGCACAGGGCTTGAGTTCCCCCCCTCCTGAACTATACTGTGCAGCATACCTTCAACATGAGAAGGGTACCTTGGAAAAGCACCTTGTCCCCATGTTGATTAGGGCAAGGTCCTCTTCTTCACAACCCTTTTTTTCTCTTCTCATCTTTTCTGACTGTTTTTCACTAGTGTCAGTACTGGTAGCATGAGGTTGCACAGGCAGTCCAATTCCTCCAGGATGGCACATCAATACATGCCATTGCGAGAAGGTATGTTGTGTCTCCCAGCACGATCTCAAGAGCATGGAGGAGATTCCAAGAGACAGGCAGTTACTCTAGGAGAGCTGGACAGGGCTGTAAAAGGTCCTTAACCCATCAGCAGGACCGGTATCTGCTCCTTTGTGCAAGGAGGAACAGGATGAGCTGTAAGGGATCTCCGGCAAGAAGAATCACGATTGGAGACGCGCATAGGAATTCCCGCAGAAGAATTGCCGGTTGTGCGTATGCATGCAGGAATGCGCGAACACGCACGGTGAAGATTGGCGCCAGACGGTCCATTTAAGGAGTGCCTCTGCTCAGGTTCAGTGCTGACTGGTGTCCTGCTTGTTCCTGTACGATTCCTCTGTTACCAACCCGGCTTGTTCCTGACCCGACTTCGATTACTCTCCTGTTACCGGTTCCTGACTCTGCTCCTGTCCTTGGCTTTTCCTTCTGATTCTGTACCGTGCTGCCCGACTGTTGATGACCCCGGCTATCCCATGACTCTGCTCCAGTCTCTTGTCCTCACTACCTACCTTGCTCTGCAGCACGTCTGGCAATTCACAGAACCTGCTCTAGTATTACGGTGTCCAAATCAGAGGATCATCCACCTTCCAAGGTCATCATCTGCAAGAACTGCAAGCAACAACCACTGGAGCTCTTGTCCCCCTGGTCCCTAGACTCCCTCTGTTCCAACATCAGCGGGGTCAGGGCTAGTGACAAGTGAGGCCGACCTCGTCAATTCAGTCTCCCATCAGGTACGTGACACGAGCACTGCCAGAACCCTATAAATTTATCTCCAGCAGGCCACTGGTATAAATGTCTCTGACCAAAAAATCAAAAACAGACCTCATGAGGGTGACCTGAGGGCCCGACATCCTATAGTGGGCCCTGTGCTCACTGCCTGGCACCATAGAGCTCTATTTCCATTTGCCATTGAACACCAGAATTAGCAGGACCGCCACTGGCACCCTGTGCTTTTCACAGAGGAGAGCAGGTTCACCCTGAGCACATATGACAGATGTGAAAGGGTATGGAGTATGTATTGTTGTGATTAGATGTGATTTGCCACAGCTAATCACATGGTACAGATGGGCTGTGATTGACCCTGTTTGTATCATGTAGAGCAGTACCGGTGGACACAGCCAGTAACAGATCTTGCTGCAGCGCATCTGTATAGCCATGAATGAGGCACGTTCTGCGAGGATGTCCTATTCAGTCCACTCAGAATGCCAAAGGTCCCGCCTAGCCTGGTCAGTTTGTGACATTTTGAATGGATTTTCAGATTGCATCATTTCCTGTAGATGGTCTCTCAGTATTCACTTCCTGTAGGCCACTTCCTAGAAGCCTTCACTTCCTTGTTGCATCACAGAAGAAGGTGTGATGGGGTGTGTTCACCACTCTCGACCACACCTCCCTCATTACAATACTGCCTTCCTCCCATCAACTGTAGTAAAAGGGCCTGTCTGATTTGACACAATCCAGATCCAGGGATGCTGTGGAAAAAATAGTTGATGGGTGAAGGTGCGTACTAATAAAGGTCAGGGCAGGATGTGTGTGCTAATGAAGTCAGCTGGTAATCTGCTTCTGGGGTCCTACTGGCTCCTCTGTCTACATTCCAGGAATTTACCAAGGGCTAAGGTAAGGCCTTGTTCTCCAGATCAAAGAGAGCTTGTATATTTTGCAACTAAGGTACGGTAATGGTATATTGGTGCATAGGGGAGTTGGGTTTTATTTTTTAAAAAAGTGAATTTAGGCTTTAATACTTTATTAGAATTTGAATGAAATAAACCAGCGGCGGTACAGTTTTGAATCACCGAGAACAGGGACACCCTCACGAAAATACTGGCCAATTTCTATCTTCTGGTCAAAACAGGCTGATTACCGTAAAATATATAAACTTTGCTTCCAGAGCCAGATGTTTAAAAATGAACAGGAAAATAGTGTGAGGTTTTTGTTAGTATTCCAATCATTCCAGCTTTTCTCCATGCATGCAGCCTGGGTGGCCCTCAAAAGGTAGGGGAGTGATCTTGCAGCTGTGCATGTCTGCTGCAATGACATATTGCTGATCAATGGTACTATAAGGATCTTGATATGGGAAAATGCTCCATGGATTGTGTATATTACAGTTAACATCACCGAAAAAATATGTACGCAAGCATGGATTTGTGATGTAAGCCTTTTAAACTGCATGTTCTGAAAAACTTTATTACAGCTTTAATGAATGCAATGATTGAAGATTATAAGAGAATTTGTCTTTCATTACTTTGCCTGTTTATCCTAAAAAGTGGAAGACTACTATGGATGTGGACAAACGTCATATTAAAGATTGCACTAAATTCCCTCACAGTGAACAAAATACAAAGACAGAACAATATTCTACTTACTGTTCAATATCTGGGTTAGTTTATCATTTCAGTAATCGTATGGCCATAAAGGTGATGTGTTTTTATTATTCATTTTACTATTTGTCTTTTCTAATAAAGGTAAATGGTGGATGTTGCAATTTTTTGCAAAATGAAAAAAAGACCAACACTTTTGAAAAAAAAAAACAAACACTTTTTTTACTCTCTGCTATAAAACATATTCAATTAAAAAAAAATCTAATTTCTTCATACATGTTGTTCTGCTACATCTTTGGTAAAGAAGCAATCCCAATAAGTGTATGTTGATTGGTTTGCATGACAGTAAAAATTATGAAAACTATGGTATATATTGGAATTTGTATTTATTTTTTTATACTAGTAATGGCAGTGATCAGCAACTTAGTGCGGCAGGCAATCTGACACTGATGCTGGGAGCAACTGACTAACTGCCACTGACATCACCTGTGACACTAATACAGTGATCAGTGATAATACTATTCACTGTCAATGTACTAATGACACTTGCTGGGAAGGACTTAACATCTAGGGCGATCAAGTGGTTAAATGTGTGTATTATGTGCTGTTATTACTGATATGGATCACTATGGATTGCAAGATCAGTTAACTCCATATAGGTTGAACCTATACTGGGTCAACTGATTTTGCAACCCATAGTGATCCGCAGGATCAGCTTCAGCTGTTTGCAACCTTTAAGGGGTTAATTGTGGCAGCTCTGTGCTAAAGTCGGAGATCGGCTTCTTCAGCCTGAAACCGGCAGAAGCTCTGCTGGCATCTTGGTCCTGCACCCCCTGTGATGGTGTTACCTGGTGCCCCCCGCAGGGTCACCACTGTTCTGGTTTCTCATACCATAGAGATGATTGGAGACGTTCCAATTCTTGATCCTCTTTATTGTAAGCTGATGTGTAGGACAACACGAGGGAAGCGCTGGGTTCAGCCCTGGGCTCCTTGGTCGAACGGGAGAGCATGGAAATACACTGGAAGTTTGCGACGGGGCGGACACCCCCTTCCAAAACCCGCAAGAGCAATCCAGCAGGAAATTAGCTGCTGTGATTGCTTTTACATTACAGCCTACATGAAGCCAAAAAAACGAAAAAAAAAAAGATACCTGCATGATGCCTGTAGCTGCAACCATCATCCTAGTATAACCACTTCAACTTGGCAACGTATAGTTAAGTTGAGAAAGCCGAAGTGGTTAAAACGGAATGTCTATAATGACAGTGGAGATTCCAAATCTCCAAACACATGTTTATGTACTATATAAAACAGTGAAGTTTAAATAGGAATCTGGGAATTTGGTAAGAAGAGAGAAAGAGTATTTGAAATGTAAAAGGAGTAAGGCATATTTACATGTACAAATATTCCCATATACTAAGGTTTACAACAATTTTAAGCCCTCCAAGTAAAAGAAAAAGCATTTTTACATTAAAAAGAAACAGTTTACTTGGTCCGAAGTAAAGTTCTATGATGATGCTTTCCTGGAGATAGGCTGAACATTTAGTTCTATTTTTTTGTTTTTGTTTTGTTTTGGTTACTACTAAGGAATATTCCAAAGAGGGCATTATATGAATTTAGATAAGCAATTTGAATATATTATCTTTATAGACGATATTCACCACTGCACCGTATATATTTCTAAGAAAAAAGTCAAATATATATTTTTGCAAATTGCTTTCCATAATTTACATATGAGAGACAGTCAGCTATTCACTTCTGTGCAGACCTGCTTCTGATGTAATGTAGGCTGCAGGTGGTTGTAGGTAGAATATTATGCACTGTAAGATACACATCCATATGAAAGAGATGATAGCAGAGAAAAATACGGACAATGCAGGGCTGTGATTTTCCACAGCATGCCAATTCACAATAAGCACTGTACAGTATAAGAGCTCTTGGATGTTCTAACCTCAAAGGCTTGTTTCCACCATCATTTTTTTTATATAAAAGATCAGTGGACTTAAAAAAAAAATGTACAGGTATTATTTGGTCCTTTCTAGGCTCTCAAAATCAACACAAGCCATAAGGGTCTATCATCTTTCAGAATTATGTGGTGTACACTGGATTGGCTTCTACAGGGTTTGACCTAGCATGAAACATTTTGTATCAAAAGGGCTCTGGGGGGCATACAGGTAGTGACCCGGTGCAGCCAACAAAATAGAAAATATACCACAAAATTCCAAGTTTATTGTACAAAATTTAAAAAGGACATAGTAGTGATCTTATCCAGGTAAATGTACCCAAGTATCATTCATATCTATACTACAGAGAACCTTCCTGTTTTTACATAGAAGATCCACATAAGATGATGTGAATTCTACCTGGATATATTACATTGATATGGTCACTACTACTTGGCATTTTATGGTATATTTTCTCTTTTTGATGCCTTTGTTTACTACCTGTATTCCCTCCTACAGTCCATTGCTACAAAATGTTTTGTGCTATATACATTGGTGAGATGTGGGCATAGTAACATGGTATCTTCTTCCTTCATCCAATTATCCAGAGTTTGACCTAAATAATTTTTTTTGTGGCATACCAACATCTGAAAGCTCAATATGTCAGTTGCTTAGTAACACAATAAGAAATATAGTCTGGAGGTGATCTTTAAAACCCAACACCATGTTGGACAACCTTTTCCCATTAATTTCTTGTAGCCAGACCCTTTGGAACCCTACCCCCACCACCCATATTAAAGAAAATAAATAAAAATACATACAGGTGAAACTCGAAAAATTAGAATATCGTGAAAAAGTTCATTTATTTCAGTAATGCAACTTAAAAGGTGAAACTAATATAGGAGATATACTGATTTGTCAGAAATGTGATGATTATGGCTTACAGCTCATGAAAACCCCAAATCCACAATCTCAGAAAATGAGAATATTGTGAAAAGGTGCAATATTCTAGGCTCAAAGTGTCCCACTCTAATCAGCTAATTAAGCCATAACACCTGCAAAGGGTTCCTGAGCCTTTAAATGGTCTTTCAGTCTGGTTCAGTAGGAATCACAATCATGGGAAAGACTGCTGACCTGACAGTTGTGCAGAAAACCATCATTGACACCCTCCATAAGGAGGGAAAGCCTCAAAAGGTAATTGCAAAAGACGTTGGATGTTCCCAAAGTGCTGTATCAAGGACATTATGAGAAAGTTATGTGGAAGGGAAAAGTGTGGAAGAAAAAGGTGCACAAGCAGCAGGGATGACTGCAGCCTGCAGAGGATTGTCAGGAAAAGACCATTCAAAAGTGTTGGCGACTTTCACAAGGAGTGGACTGAGGCTGGAGTCAGTGCATCAAGAGCCACCACACACAGACGGCTCCTGGACATGGGCTTCAAATGTCGTATTCCTCTTGTCAAGCCACTCCTGAACAACAAACAACGTCAGAAGCATTTTACCTGGGCTAAAGAAAAACAGACCTGGTCTTTCGCTCAGTGGTCCAAAGTCCTCTTTTCTGAGGAGAGCAACTTTTGCATCTCATTTGGAAACCAAGGACCCAGAGTATGGAGGAAGAATGGAGAGGCACACACTGCAGGATGCTTGAAGTCCAGTGTGAAGTTTCTACAGTCTGTGTTGATTTGGGGAGCCATGTCATCTGCTGGTGTTGGTCCACTCTGCTTCATTAAGTCCAGGGTCAACGCAGCCATCTACCAGGAGATTTTGGAGCACTTCTGGCTTCCTTTCGCAGACAAGCTTTATGGGGATTCTGACTTCATTTTCCAGCAGGACTTGGCACCTGCCCACACTGCCAAAAGCATCAAAACCTGGTTCAATGACCGTGGGATTACTGTGCTTGATTGACCAGCAAACTCGCCTGACCTGAACCCCATATAGAATTTATGGGGCATTGCCAAGAGAAAGATGAGAGACATGAGACCGAACAATACAGAAGAGCTGAAGGCCGCTATTGAAACATCCTGGTCTTCCATAACACCTCAGCAGTGCCACAGGCTGATAGCTTCCACGCCGCATTGAGGCAGTAATTGCTGCAAAAGGGGCCCAAACCAAGTACTGAGTACATATGCATGCTTATACTTTTCAGAGGTCCGATATTGTTCTATGTACAACCCTTGTTTTATTGATTGCATGTAATATTCTAATTTTCTGGGATTGTGGATTTGGGGTTTTCATGAGCTGTAAGCCATAATCATCACAATTATGACAAATCACGGCTTGAACTATCTTGCTTTGCATGTAATGAGTCTATCTCATATATTAGTTTCACCTTTTAAGTTGCTGCACTGAAATAAGTGAACTTTTGCCCAATATTCAAATTTTTCGAGTTTCACCTGTATACACTGTTCTTTCCTTGAGTCTTTTGTCTGGTCACATGACATCACTGACCTTCTTCCTTTTCTGTTTACTTCAGTGGTGAGCAGTCATGAATGTTTACAGAGTTTGCCACTCAGGTACTGACATTAGGGACATTTTCTGTAGCATTCTTTGGTGAGCTCAGTGTCCCCAGCTGATGTGTCTGTTACACTATGGACACACAAAAAGTGGGTAGAAATGTGCCGGGTGTCTATCACGCCTACCCCTAGCATTGATGGTCAGGCACTATAGCTGGCTTCTGTATTCTTCACCTATAGCAACCCCATTTTCCATAAGGCAAGCAGGCCTACCGGTACTCGGTTGCCCCCAGGTCTTATACACAAGGCTATAGTGCCTGGCTACCACAACAGGACAGGCACTAACTAAGCACAGCAAACAGGTACTTGGTCGAATGACAGTCTGGGTTCAGGGCAGGCAGTGTACAAAGTGTAGTCAAATCCACGGTCAAAAGGCAGGTTGAGTTCTGAGCGGAGTCAAAGTCCCATCCAGGGTCATCAATAGAGATGAGCGAATCGAACTTGGCGAAGTGGAATTCGTTTCGAATATTAGGAAAAATTCGATTCGCACCGAATCCGAATTTTAGCAATCTTCGGGTGCACGAATCGAATTTTTCCCGATCAGCCGGCAAAAAGTGTCACTGCAGAGAGCTCCGCTATTTCTGACAGTTCTCTGACAGTTCCTTCACATTTACAGCGGTTGAAACATTGTATCTATTTGTTTCCATTTAGGATACAGATGTTTTTATTCGGAAACAAATAGATACAATGTTTCAACCGCTGTAAATGTGAAGGAACTGTCAGAGAACTGTCAGAAATAGCGGAGCTCTCTGCAGATACACTTTTTGCTGTACTGGAATTCTTCTTCTTTTCATTCTTCTTCTTTTCATTCTTCTTCTTCTTCTTTTCATTCTTCTTTTCATTCTTCTTCTTCTTCTTTTCATTCTTCTTTTCATTCTTCTTCTTCTTCTTTTCATTCTTCTTCTTCTTCTTTTCATTCTTCTTTTCATTCTTCTTCTTTTCATTCTTCTTCTTCTTTTCATTCTTCTTTTCATTCTTTTCATTCTTCTTTTCATTCTTCTTCTTCTTTTCATTCTTCTTCTTCTTCTTTTCATTCTTCTTTTCATTCTTCTTTTCATTCTTCTTCTTCTTCTTTTCATTCTTCTTCTTCTTCTTTTCATTCTTCTTCTTCTTCTTTTCATTCTTCTTCTTCTTCTTTTCATTCTTCTTCTTCTTCTTTTCATTCTTCTTTTCATTCTTCTTCTTCTTCTTTTCATTCTTCTTCTTCTTTTCATTCTTCTTCTTCTTCTTTTCATTCTTCTTCTTCTTCTTTTCATTCTTCTTCTTCTTCTTTTCATTCTTCTTCTTCTTCTTTTCATTCTTCTTCTTCTTTTCATTCTTCTTCTTCTTTTCATTCTTCTTTTCATTCTTTTCATTCTTCTTTTCATTCTTCTTTTCATTCTTCTTCTTCTTTTCATTCTTCTTCTTCTTCTTTTCATTCTTCTTTTCATTCTTCTTCTTCTTCTTTTCATTCTTCTTTTCATTCTTCTTCTTCTTCTTCTTCTTTTCATTCTTCTTCTCCTTCTTTTCATTCTTCTTCTCCTTTTCATTCTTCTTTTCATTCTTCTTCTTCTTTTCATTCTTCTTTTCATTCTTCTTCTTCTTCTTTTCATTCTTCTTCTTCTTCTTTTCATTCTTCTTCTTCTTCTTCGTCGTGCCCCGTGACTGCCCAAATGAGTGAAGTGTGCGGTGATCCTAAGATCGACGGCACTCATCTGCATGTCATACTGACTGACAGTATTATTTCTCTTCCCCAGCAGACTCCAAGGGCATTTAAATTAAAAGGTACAGTGTTCTGCACTAATATAAAGGCTCTCTGAAGCCTAGAAACCCTTTTAATAAGTTAAATTTGCAGCGAATAAATTCGCATCGAATCGAATTTCTCCCGCAAATTCGGCGAATCAGCCGAATCGAATTTTTGAATAATTCGCTCATCTCTAGTCATCAACAAGGGAATCCAACCAGCTGGCAGGGTAGGGCTCAGGGGAAGATGAAGGTCAAGGCACAGGAACAAGGCAGGAAAACAGGGAGCGTGAAGCACAATATATCAGTTGCTTAGTAACTGTGACTGCTGGCATTTGTGTTTTTTAGCAACCCCCTTTCCCATAAGGCAAGCAGGCCTACCGGTATTGGGTTGCCCCCCCAGGTCTTAAACAAAATGTTATAGGGCCTGGCTATCACAAGAGGGTAGGCTCTAACTATGCACAGCAAACAGGTACTTGAGGTTGGTAGACAGGCAGAGTGGTTCAGTTACAGTCCGGGTTCAGGGCAGGCGGTGTACAAAGAGTAGTCAATGTCAAATCCATGGTCAAAAGGTAGGCTGATTTCTGAACGTAGCTAAAATCCTATCCAAGGTCATCTACAAGGGAATCTGAACTAGCTGGTAGGGCAGAGCTCAGGTGAAAATGAAGGTCAAGGCTCAGGCACAAGGCAAGAAAAGAGTGAGCTTGAAGCACATGTTGCAAACACTATCACAAGCATGACACCGAGGGCTTGGAAGTTTTAAAGATTTGAACACCACTCAGAGACTGTGTCTAGCAATTATCCTGCAGGTAGAAAACCATACAGGGAGAGTGCAGCTCAGCCAAAACCGGGATGCTGGAATTAGACCAGCAGCTACCATGGGTCAGGATCATTACACACTCATAACAGTGTCTTTCAACCAAGAAAATGACTGATGATAGACAACAAAACAGTGAGTTTGCAGGAGATAGACAAAGTATTTAAGCAAGAGTTTAGTTTTTAATTTTATTTTGTGCAGGGAAATGGAAGCTGACATTGGTCTTTAAGTAACAGATAAATTGGTTATTTTAACAAACTGTATCATTTTAAGAGTTTTAAAAATATTGAGACCTTTAGTTATATACTGTATATCATCTGCAGCTCCAGTTGTTTGGTCATGCCAAAGCACCAAATTTCACAGAGTTTATGTAGCACTACCCCCTTAGGAGTTGCTAGAGATTTGGGTCCCCCTATAGTCCTTCACAGCCAGGCAACAAACAATTCCTTCCAGTCTTGCACTCCAGAGACAATAAACAGTCCTTGAACTTTTTATTTTTAATTTTATTAAGGGATTGATAGCCCCAGTAAGTTGTCCTCAGTTCTACAGTTCCTTGGGCATGTACCCTTTACCCTATCCAGGCTATGTACAAGTAGTCAGAAGGGTTTTCTCTTCTTGGTGAACTATTCAGCCTCTCCTGGTGTGCCACCAGGAGAGGCTGAATCTCCTCTTCCCCAGCTGCCTGAGGGAATCCCTGGTCAAAAGGTCCCAGAAGCTGCCACCTTAAATGAAAGCAGTCCCAGATGGGGGCTAGTCAGGTTTCCCACCTGAATGCCCTTTTCCCTGATCCGGCCCAGGGGTGTGGGGATAATCACTTAGTATCTCCTGCAAGAATGTGGGTTGGTGGCTGCCTTATCCTGGGCTGGATCCTTCCCTGCTTCCCAGGCTGTCCTCTCTCAGGGGGCAATGAAACTGAGAGATCCTCCCTTCCAGCCCCTCCAACTGTAGACATGCCCCTCTCCTGGACCCCTCCCAGGCTCCATACACCATCTTGCTCACTCCATCTTCCACCCAAACTTTGCTGCTGCTGAGCAGGCTTTGTCACCCTTAAGGGCTGTCTTGACCCCATTGCAAGCCTCCTGCTTGTGGATTGGCCAGGATCCATTGAGAGTGCAGACCAGTTCCACCTTACCCCACACACTGAATTCTAGAGACTTCTCCAAATCTATAGATCAGGGGAATGTTCCAAAGAGTTGGTCTGCAGAGACTCTCAGCCCTGACCATAATGTGACCTCCTCTGACTAGTCCACCAGGCTGCTATTCAGCCTCAAACTAAAAAAAAAAATACTAGCTCTCTCTAGCTTCCCTAGGAGGGTGCTACATTTATATGTTAAAAAAAAAAAAAAGTTTGTCCATGTGTATGGGTAAGGGCTCTGGCACTCTTTCCAGCTGGTGGCATTCTAGGTAAGTACGTATTCCATATATATGGTTGTCTAGAATTTCTTATTCCTACCTATATGTTAAGAAATGGCCTTTGCCTTTGTCAAACTGTATGAGTATGCTTGTATACTTTGTTTAATTTTTCCCCTATTATTTTTTCCTAGTTTTCTTTCACAGGAGTAGGCTGTTTTTGATACACAACAATACGGAAAATTATAGTATTATGGTAAAGCAGACAATCGAAATGTTTGCTACTCAGTGACTGATGAATACATACATGCTTGGTATTTGCTTTCTTTGGCGTACTGTAATTTTGGAAGTTTCTGTTAAATGATAATTGTTAGCTATGTAAATTACTTTTCTGCTTTATGGGAGGAGAGAGTGGGCAAACGTATGGTAATAAACATATACATACAATAGTAAAAATAGAGAGAGAAAGAGAGAGATACTGTGGGGATAGATAGATAGATAGATAGATAGATAGATAGATAGATAGATAGATAGATAGATAGATAGATAGATTTGGAAACTCGGGCACTGCCCGAGGGCCTGGGGTCAGTAGGGGGCCCCAGGAGATGCCCCTGGTACCTTTTTCATAGGCTTTTTTGAGTTGGGGCAAGTACACAGGGGTCCCCTGATCCCTTATTGCCCGGGAGCCCCATGAGTTGTCAGTCCACCCCTGATAGGAAGATAGATAGATAGGATATAGGATTATGAGGGTTAAATACACCTTTTTCATAGGCTTTATTGAGTGTGGGCAAGGACACAGGGGTCCCATGATGGTGGTGGTGTTTTACCTCATTTTACCACGTTTTTCTGCATTAGAGCGTTTTTACAGCTTAAAAACTCCTCTAGAAACCCACTATTCCTGTTTTTTTTTTTTCCAGCCAAAAAATGCCCCTGCCAAAAAAACGTTGATTACAGTCTGTGTGCATGGCCACATAGGATAACATGCTGGGGAGTTTACTGGCTTTAGAAAAAAAACGTCAAAAGCCAAAAACAGCCGCTGTAAAAACGTCCAGTGTGCATGAGGACTAAGTGTTGCATAGTCAAAGTTTATAAACATCATTTGCACATGGTATTCTCACCGCCTTAGATGCAAAATTCCAAACATATATACATAAAAACGTTTTTGCTAATTTGCCTATTGACGCATATCACACATTAAAAATCCATTGAAAGCACATTATTGTTTATAATAAACATTGGGCTTGCATTGTATATGTTTGAGAAAAGTTTATAACATCATGATGAAATGTTAGGCTTGATAACAGATTAATATAGAGAAATAACCGGAAATAGTTATACTGGCTTATTACAAGCTTGGGTTTAGCAGGGGAAGAAGCTGAATTGCTATGGAAACAAGTTTTAGAAAGAGTGTGAATGAAAGATTTTAAGTAGCCCATTATTTGTAGATTGCATACTTAGTAAATAAATTGTGGAGCTTCATAAGGTACATTTTATTTGGCTAATAGACAATAAAATAAACTATTTGAAGTATTATTATGCTAAATAGAACAAGTAATTTTACAATCTTAAATTATGACGATTCAAATTATTCTAGTTATAAATTGCCAAAAATTTTGTATTTTATGAATACAAGGCTTCCTCTGATTGGCTGAGGTGGAGATAGTGACCTCATCTGTCTGCCTCATCTGTGCTTTAGCCAATCAGAGAGAGCTTTGTATTCATTCATAAAGATGCAAGACTTCCTGTGAATGGTTGAGCAGCTCTCAGTCTGACCTGCTTTTTGCTCTAGGAACTGGATGGGACGTCCCCATTCTGCTGCTAGAACACAGCACTGTATACTATGTTGTTAATACAAATGAAGTGCTAATCTCCACCCAGATGGGAACAATCAGTGCAAAACTCAGTGAAGTGATAATGGGTGCCCTTTGTCTGTCCATTAAATACATGTGCCTCTACTACGGGGCTATCAAGATTTGTAGAGTTATGAACTACAGAATATTGGGGTGCTGTGAAGAGGCTCTGTAACTTGTATTTGCAAATGTGTGCCAACTAAACCCATGTGTTTAATGCATACTGTTAGACAGGTTAATTCGGTTTTTCTGCAAGCTGGCTGGCAAGTTGAGCTGGGAATTTTTCTCTTTTGTTGTTTGACATGCATTGCCCATCCATGTGCTCCTTGCTGTGAAGGCCAGTTATAGACTAGGGCAGGGGCCATTTTTTGTAAAGTGATACTAAAGGTTCCCTTTAAAAAAAAAAGAAAAGAAATGGTACTCCTGCCCCCTCCCCCTGCTGAGTGCCCCTAGGCAAGCTGCTTGCTCTGGGGGCACTCGTGCTTGCTCAATTTCTGGCTACCTCTGTGTGTCTATGGCTTGGCCCCAACCCCGCTTCCCTCCTCAGTGCCTGTGATTGACAGCAGCAGGAGCCAGCCAATGAGAAGCGAGAGACCCAGGAGAGATACTTCTCTCATGCACAGCACTGGATAGTGATCAGGCTCAGGTAGGTATTGTGGGAGCTGAGCGGTAGTTGTACAGTTAAGCTTTTTTACCTTCATGAACAAAATGCATGTAGGTAAAAAACCTTCAGCCTTTTAAAGCCACTTTAACAAATCTCATAAACAATGTAATATATATAAAACAGCAATATAAATGTCCAGGAGTGTCGAAAGCTCAGATACAAAAGTCCCAAACTGTGGATTCCTTCAAGTGATAGCTACACCTCCTCTTTGTTAAAAGCGAGTGCTTACCCCCAATGTGGGTCATTAACTGGTCATAAACAGGCTAGAAGGTATATCATCACATAGGACTTGCAAGCAAGATACATAGCTCCACTAGTATCCGCAAACCACACAAAGGATATGTCATCACCAGGACACCCTAAGGTATTTATTGTTCTAATGGGGAGAGTTAGTGTAGGATAAAGGGCAGGGGTGTGTAGTTACCCTTTTTGCTACTAGAGGTCCCCATAGGTAGGATGCCAGTAATAGACAGGAGACACTAAAGCTGGGTCATGGTCCGAATATCAGCAGGTAGAACAAGTACACTTGCAGTGCACAGGATATTTGCCTTTAGTAAATCAACCCCCATGTGTGTACCAGGCTTGAGAGTTAATGTCATATCTGCCCCTGTCAGCAGTTAGGAAAAGGAAAAAGTTAGAATAAAATTATTTTGATTTTGAGCTGTCCGAGTTTGGTTTTAATGGGAAGCACAGAGGACCTAGCTATAGGAGAGTGTAGGCTGTAAGCATCTATCTCAAGCTAAGAGAGAAACAGCACTGTGGACCAGTGGCGGACTGACAACTCATGGGGCCCCCGGGCAATAGGGGATCATGGGGCCCCTGTGTCCTTGCCCAAACTCAAAAAAGCCTATGAAAAAGGTACCAGGGGCATCTCATGGGGTCCCCTACTGACCCCGGGCCCTCGGGCAGTGCCTGAGTTTCCAAATGGTCAGTTCACCCCTGCTGTGGACCATTCACATCTCTGACTATGGATGCAGGATGCTGGGAAACCCATGTAACATATGGGCTACTCTTCGACTCACACTCTATCAAATTCTTGAATTTGACTGTTTCAGTAAAGCATGGAAAATGCTCTCTGCTTCTGGGCTTGTTCTTCTCCCAACCTCTACTGGGAATGTCTCCATGTAATGGGCTTACGTGAGTGTGGGCTATTGAGGGACATATTGCTCAAAGGCCTGGAGCCTTGGAAGAGCATCTGGAGAAAAGTCCTGACACGAGAGTTTCTCAGTGTGCTTAGGAGAACCACTCCATGTCCAGGCATAAATGGGTTAAGAGGACACATGCTGGCCATGTAGCCCACCATGAGGAGGAACACTTTTACACAACATATCTTAATGTAAAAAAATTAAACCAAGAGCCTTCCCTTAACAACCCTTCAACAGAAATTAAAGTAAATTAAACCTTGTACCCAACCTTAACCGAATCACAAAATTGTACTGTATTTTTGGAGCAGCACATTAGGTTATAATTTTTTACAATGTGGGTGACCTGTCACCGTAGGTCAGGAAATGTGTTACTGGTAGGATTCCCAGGTGAAAATAAAGAGAAAATGCCTAATAAAGAAACCAAAAGCAGCCACTACATATAAGGAGTAGCTAGCTGCAATATCTGCTTAAAGTGGTTGTAAAGGCTGAAGGTTATTTACCTTCATGCATTCTATGTATGACAGTGCAAAAACCTTCAGTGCGCAGCTCCCCCTTTAGCCATTACTTATCCAAGCTCAATAGAGATCCAGGGATGTGCATGAGAGCAGCAGCTCTCCCAGGTCTCTTTCTCCTCATTGGCTGAGACACAATCACAGCCAGTGAAAAGGGAGCAGGGGACGAGGCCATGCTGCACTCTGTGTGTCTTTTGAACACACAGAGGCAGCTCGGGAAAGAACTTGCACAAGACCCTCCCCCCCACCTAGCAAGTAGCTTGCTCTGGGGGCACTCAACAGGGGGGAGGACCCAGGAGTGCCAACGGGAGAGTAGGGTCAGGACTGCTCTGTGAAAAACCACTGCACAGAGCAGGTATGATATGTTTATTTTTTTTTTAAGCTGAACCTTTAGTATCACTTTAAATTTTGAAAATTTCCTAGGCTGGGCATCGATGAGTGTAAGCAATGCCTCAGGTGTGGTGTTCAGTTGCATAGTGCCTGTGATCAGTAGGAGAAGGAATAGTGCCCCATCATTGGCATTACGGGGAGGAATAGTGCCCCATCATTGATATTAGAGGATGGAATAGTGCCCCGTCATTGCTATCAGTGGGAGGAATAGTGCCCCATCACTGCTATCAGTGGGAGGAATAGTGCCCCACCATTGATATTAGAGGATGGAATAGTGCCCCATCACTGCTATCAGTGAGAGGAATAGTTCCCCATCACTGCTATCAGTGAGAGGAATAGTTCCCCATCACTGCTATCAGTGAGAGGAATAGTGCCCCATCATTGATATCAGTGGGATGGAATATTGCCCCATCATTGATATCAGTGGGATGGAATATTGCCCCATCATTGATATCAGTGGGATGAATAGTTCCCCATCAATTATATCAGTGGGATGAATAGTGCACCATCAATGATATTAGTGGGAGGAATAATGCCCCATCAATGATATTAGTGGGAGGAATAATGCCCCATCATGGGGGTCCTGCATCCAAAGAAAAGAGGAACAATGGTCCTCAATATAATTACACAGTCAAGAAACATAAAAATGACTCCCGGGAACCAACCATAGCCACTGCCCTATCACGTGGTGACAGTACAACCAACCATGTGAGATAAAGCTGACTCCCCCAAAATGATACAAATAAATGGTGTGATCAGCGTAGCTCACAACTGTGATCCAGACTACAAGGGCAAAGGGAAGCCCAAAAGGAGGTTACAAAGAGGACCAAGTGGCTTATAAATTTACTGTAGAAACCAATCAGCTTCCAGGTTTTATTGCTAAAGCTTAATTGAACAAGCTTAGGTAAGAAGCTGATTGGCTACCATGCACCGGTGCACCAGATTCTGAGTGAAGCAGCTTTAGTAAATAAACCCCACACTGTTAATTTACATTATCCCTTCTCTTTCTGTTTGTGGATGATGGCACTGTGATTAAAAAAAACAAAGTGTCAAATTACCTTTTTCCTAATCAATATACAGCTGTCGCATGACCCAGCTCTTTCCCAGCCTGTCTGCAGGGAAACAGTGGCAGGAGGAGCTTCTAGTCCTCTGATACTGGTCGCATGTTCAAAGTAAAATAAAAAAGCAGCCTTTGGGATACAGAGTAAAAAGAAATAATTATTACCAAATGGTTTTAAATTGTCATACAAATATATATTTGAAATAAAAAAAATGTTTATTGTTTTTTGGCAATAACATGGCTTGCATAGATTTCTTGCATTCACCGGCTGTGTCACGCCCCTCCTGCCTCTTAGAATAACAGGGGGGTAAAATGTAATATCCCACCCCCATTGTGTTTAGCTGAATAGTGGGCATGGAGGAGGAGGGAGGGAGTGGGCTGTCATTTATCACTTTTTATACACCCCCGTTTGTGACTCTCACATGTGATAGGGAGGAAATTGCTCAACATAGGAACTCACTGTAAACTGAGCATGTGCAGTAGCTGCCAACGCTGGTCTGAAAAATCCTCAACTGCATCGGGGACATGAACAGAAGGGGGAGACAGAGAATAGCAAGAACCAGGTTTCTTTATTTTCGAAGAATACAGCAAATGAATCCCATAGTGACTGAGTGTGAACGGCATGTACTACAGCATTTATTGATCGTGTTTTATGATGTGGGTTTAATGACACTTTAAGTTTTATGTTTCTTCTACTGAAATTAGTAGACTTTGGCAGTAGTTGAAACAAAGGCTTGTCAATGTTATGATATTTTGACATTCTGTACAATAAGCACCTAGACGGGCACCTCCCAGCCTTCTGTCCGATGATTACAAATTGCGCACCAAGCAGTCATTTTATTGTTACGATTCGCTCTTATGCGTTCAGTGTTTCCTTGCCCAATGTCATCCTCTTCCAGCCGATTTGCCCATGTGTAACCCACTGACACCAAGGGAAATGATTAACAGTACAATATAATCGGTCTTGATCACCTCTGGACCTCCCAGCCCTGTCACAGAGTCGTGAATACTTTCCAGTTTATTGATTAGTACACTTGCCACTTCACTTTACAGCTCAAAGACCTGGCCTGCTGCCGTTCAACCCTAATTGATTTATTTCTGAGCAATGTCATTTTGTGTATTGTCTGAAAATCATGTGCAGCTGAACCGGCAAATGGTATAATAGGGAAAAATTGTCACATCCCTATTATTTTAGATGTATTTGCTCTAGAGTAAATAGAATTAGTAACAGGGCTACGGAAAGGGACAAGGGAACTCAGGCATGTGACTACAGCCGTGGAAAGCTGGAAAAATCAACTACAAAAAGATATATTAGGATCTAAAATTTTTTTTAAAAGGACCTCACATGAAAAAAGAATCTAACAGCATTACATGACTATAGTAGACTAGTTTTTTTACACTTCAGGCTGACTACAGCTCTACATGTGCCAAACTGATATGACAGCCCATGACTGCAGGTCATGTTAATGACACCAGCAATCTTCTTGCCGGTGGCACATTCCTAGTGACACGTCTTTGCAATTGTAAAGTCACATGCAATTGTAGACATACAAAGCTCTGTATGCGGCCAAAGGAAATTACTGAAGTGCAGGCCAGAAATTGTGGGTCATATCAGCTCGGCGTTGACACATACAGGGATACAAACTACAACACGCAGTGTAGTAAACCAGTGCTTTGGAAATCCTTTTTATGTCTGAAGTTGCATTAGACATTAAAAGACACAAAAGAAAAATAAAAATTCAAACGGTTGTGAACTTCAGACATGAAACATGAACAAAGCACATCCCTCTATAGCATGTACTTGCCTCAGTCCAGATCACTGTAGGGTTATTTACAAAAGCTGGTTCAACCAGAATGTCATGCACTTCTGCATAGAAACCAATCAGCTTCCAGGTTTTATTGCTAAAGTTTAATTGAAGAAGCTGATTGGCTACCATTCACAGATGCACCAGATTCTGAGTGAACCTTCTTTAGTAAATAAACCTGTGTGTCATTTTTGTCTGCTGCCTCATCTGCTATCTACTGATGTCCCTTCTGACAAGTGTTCCTGACACCAAGAGTAAAAAGGTGATGGCGAGGGACCTTAAGCACACAGCCTGTGATTGACAGCCTTAGCTTTGTTCCTGTGTGCTGTGTGAAGGGGGATATGCCCCTTCCCGCTAGTCAGCTCTCTCTCTCAGCTCTGCACAGTGTAATTTCAGCTCTCTTCCCCTGGCTTTCTGAAAGCTCAGATAAGCTGTATAAATTCTGCACTTTGAATGGCTTTAGAAGAGATGACTGCAGATAAACAGGTACAACTTATGTTAGCAGGATTTGTTTAATCTCTGTATCACCTGAGGCTGGTCACTTCATTGGATATATGAGTTTACAACCTCTTTAACCACTTGCACTTCAGAGGATTTACCCCCCTTCCTGACAAGGCCATTTTTTGCAATACGGCGCTGCGTTACTTTGACAATTGCGCGGTCGTGCAATGCTACATCCAAATGAAATTCACGTCCTTTTTTTCCCCATAAATAGAACTTTCTTTCAGTGATATTTGATCGCTTCTGAATTTATTTTTTTTTGTGCTATAAACAAAAAAAGACCGACAATTTTGAAAAAAAACTATTTTTGACTTTTTGCTATTAAACATGTCCAGCAAAAAAAAAAAATGAAATTTCATCATAAATTAAAAAAATATATTCTGCAACATGTCTTTGCTAAAACAACTTATAGCGGGATTGCGGCGGGCATTCTGACACTGGGGGGAACTGACTTGGTGTCACTGACATCCCCAGTGACACCAATACAGTGTAGAAATCTGTATTGTTTACATACAGGTCTCTCCCCTGTCGGCAATACTCGGAGATCGCCAGGTGCCAGCGGGGAATCACCGGCCAGGACCCGGTGATTGACAGCCGAGGCCGTGAATGGCGGTGCAAGTAGGGCGCGAGCGCGGCATGTGAACACCCCCTACCCGGAACTGCAAAATCACACATATATATATATATATATATATATACATACACATATATACTACTCGATTTAGCGCACCCGTGTAGCCCTGTAGCAGTATTTCTGCTATAGGGCGGCGCGGAAGCGGTTAAGCTTTGACAAAAAAACTGGAAGCTGATTGGTATCTCTGCAGAGCTGCACCAGATTTTACACTCTCCAGATTTAGTGATATATATATATATATATATAATATATTTACACAGTTGTGTTCAAAATAATAGCAGTCAGACATCACTAACCGGATCAATCACTGTTTTTGGTAGAAATGATATTTCTACATGGCAAATAATTTCCTAGCAGGTGTAGTAGAGTAATAGAAATCCAACAGACCCAACAGTCATGACATGCATGCTGCTGATTCTGTGTAATTGAATCACTAATTGAAAGGGGCGTGTTCAAAATAATAGCAGTGTGGAGTTCTATTAGTGAGGTCATTCATTCTTTAAAAAACAGGTGGCAATTATTGCCCTTATTTAAGGAAGGAAGGCAGCAAATGTTGTCCATGCTGGTTACAGTGCATTCCTCTCTGAAATTCTGAGGAAAATGGGTCATTCCAGACATTGTTCAGAAGAACAGCGTACCTTGATTAAAAAGTTGATTGGAGAGGGGAAAACATAAAGAAGTGCAGAAAATGATAGGCTGCTCAGCTAAAATGATCGCAAATGCTTTAAAATGGCAACCAAAACCTGAAAGACGTGGAAGAAAGCGAAAAACTACCATTCGAATGGATAGAAGAATAGCCAAAATGGCAAGGACTCAGCCAACAATCAGCTCCAGGAAGATCAACGAAGGTGTAAAGTTCCCTGTGAGCACTGTTACAATTAGAAGACGTCTATGTGAAGCCAAGCTATCTGCAAGAAGCCCCCGCAAAGTCCCACTGTTGGAAAAAAGACGTGCTGAAGAGGTTACAATTTGCCAAAGAGCACATTGCTGGCCTAAAGAGAAATGGCGCAACATTTTGTGGACTGATGAAAGTAAGATTGTTCTTTTTGGGTCTAGTGGCTGGAGACAGTTTGTCAGACGACCCCCAAACACTGAATTCAAGCCACAGTACACTGTGAAGACAGTGAAGCATGGCGGTGCAAGCATCATGATATGGGGATGTTTCTCATACTACGGTGTTGGGCCTATTTATCGCATACCAGGGATCATGGATCAGTTTGAATACATCAGAATACATGAAGAGGAAATGCTGCCTTATGCTGAAGAGGAAATGCCCTTGAAATGGGTGTTCCAACAAGACAACAACCCCAAACACACCAGTAAACGTGCAACATCTTGGTTCCAGACCAACAAGATTGACGTTATGGAGTGGCCAGCCCAATCCCCGGATCTTAATCCAATAGAAAACTTGTGGAGTGACATCAAAAATGCAGTTTCAGAGGCAAAACCAAGAAATAGAGAAGAACTGTGGAATGTAGTCCAATCATCCTGGGCTGGAATACCTGTTCACAGGGGCCAGAAGTTGGGTGACTCCATGCAACACAGATGTACAGCAGTTCTCAGAAACAGTGCGACTACAACCAAATATTCATGAAGTCATTCAAAGGAAAGCAAAATCTTCAAACATTTTTCAGTTTATATAGTGAATGTTTGAGTTTGTAAAGAAGAATACAAACACTGCTATTTTTTGAACAGTCTAATATTCACTTTTCTTCAATTTTTTTAGAGGAACAACACAAATTTCATCTATTTTTCTTTATGTTTTGATTTGGAATAGAATGTGTCGTGTTCCCAATGCATTTGTGTGGATGGAAATAAAAGCTATTAGAAGGATTGTGAGCTTTATTCACTTTTTTCAACACTCCGCTATTATTTTGAACACAACTGTATATATACAGTTGCAAGAAAAAGTATGTGAACCCCTTGTGAAACCAGTAAACCCAAAACAGGTGTGTGTTTTTTAAGGGCAGGACAGCTGTCAGCAACACATCCAATATCATCACACTGATTGGAGTCAAGGTTGGCTCACTCTTGGCTCCAATTAGCTCTGGGAGAAGTCATTAAGCTAGGGCCTCACATACTTTTTCCTCCCTGCACTGTGAATGTTTACATGTTATGTGCAATTAAACCATGGCAACATCTAATGTTTGTGTAGTATTATGTTCAGCAGACTGTGTTCTTCTATTGTTGTGACTTAGATGACGTTCAGAGCACATTTTATGCCCAATTCATGCAAAACTCCACGTAATCCCAAGGGGTTCACATACTTTTTCTGGCAACTGTGTATATATATATATATATATATATATATATATATATATATATATATATATATATATATACATACATACACACACACATACATACATATATATATATACACACATATATATATATACACACACATATACACATATATATATATATAAATGTATTTATTTTATTGAGTTGAGTTCATGGGCTTCGTAAAAAAAAAAAAAACTCCAAAAATGTGAGTTTAGGAGCAGCAGTGTGCATACGGTCTAATTCAGGAGGTGTATTACTGGCCAGATCACCAGATGAATACAGAGGAGGAAAAAAAACAAAAAAAGAAAACTAGTGCAGCCATCACATCTAAGGCTGGCCATACATTGTACAATTTTCTTGAGAATTTTGTTTTATTTTAGATTTACCAAAAAACATATAATATTAGCTCAAACCTAAACAATACTTTTAATTGTATCCAATTAGGCGGGCCCTTGCACTACATTGTTGAAGCTAAATCTAAAGGAAATTGGGCAGAAAATTATATAATGTATGGCCAGCCTAAAGATTGGGAAATTGCAATTTATTACATTTTTGGTTTTGGGTTAAATACCACTTTAATTAATCATAATAAATAAAAAAACATACAGTATATACTGAACCACTATACAGTCCCTTTTAATCATTGGATCCTTTACAAAAAAAAAAACATTTAGGTGTAATCTGTGTCTTTTTATTGCAGCAATTTAGACATCAAAAGTAAAACTCAAAAAAAAATCAAGCAAGTAATTTAAAGGCTGCCTGTGCTTTTTCCTCTTTGGAATTAGTCCTAAGGGTGTTATACAGCAGGCCTTGATAGCATCAAACAGATGTTTTTAATTGAAAGCTTTGCACACTGAAAAATATGCCCTCCCTAGCAGAGGAATCGATGAGCAGATATTTCTGTCTCGTATTTAGGTATGAGAGTGCTAGTAAGTGCTGTAATTATACATTATTACAGAGAAAATTGTGCAGTGGCCATCTCGTTGTTGATTTGTAATCTACCTGTCCTAAAAATGATATCATGCTCAGTACATGGATTAACCTATAGGTGCCTGGGTGAACATTTCTCTTTTTCTTCACTTTTTAGCCAGTATTTCCAATGTCTGCAGGAGTACTAGGTTTGGCACGAAGTTTCTTTCTTGGTTTGAGGCAGCAATTCTTGCCAAGGCCACCTACACTAGTGCCACTCAGTTGTCACATTTGCTAGGCGTGTTTAGTGTGGTAGGAAAACATGTAATTATAATATACATGCAAATTACAGCGCTCAGTGACATTGGTAATGACTATTTTTGGTTAGCTAGGAATAAAACAAAGGACAGCGTTGACCAGCTGAAACTCCTTTGTTTGCCTGCAGTGTGCGTGCTGTAAAATGTGTTGAGTGAATGACAGTTTGATAAATGAGTGAAAATTAAATTGATATTAAACCCCAAAATGAAAAATGTAATACTTTAAGGCTTACCAAGTCTTAGACGTGAGGGTTGCCTTTATTTTTTTCCTTTATTTTTACTTGGTACTTCTGCTAGTAACTTCTTGTCCTAAGGGTGCCTGCTGTATTAACCACTTCAAGTCCGGACACTTTCACCTCCTTCCAGTCCAGGCCAATGTTCAGCGCTATCACACTTTGAATGACAATTGCGCTGCTATGCAACACTGTACCCATATGAATTTTTTTGCATTTTTTTTTAGACAGATAAAACTTTATTTTGGTGGTATTTATTCACCACTTTGATCTTTTTAATTTTATATAGCAAAAAAATTAAAATCCAACATTTTGAAAAAAAATTTAGCAAATAAATATTTCTTCATAAATCTTGGCCAAAATGTATTCAGCTATCTTTAGTAAAAAAAAAAAAAAAAAAAAAGTAAAATTAGTTTATAACTAAAAATAATAATTAAAAAAAAAAAGACATTTGTATTTTATTTTTTTATATTATTATTTATGGATTTTTGTTTTAACATACTGTGTGCTACTTGTGGGGGGTCATGACTTTTTTTTTTTTTTTACACTGATTGCTTTTACACCCATAAAGGCTGTAAAAGCAATCATTTCTCCTTCTCTCTGGCTGCATTCTTGCAGCCATTGAGAAATACTGTGAGAACTGCGATTGGTCACAGCTTGTCACATGGAACAAGGCTGTTGTGAATAGCCTTGTACCATGTGACCTCTGTGATCATTCACAGATTTCACAAGTAGTAAGCAATGATGTAAGGAAGTGAGCTTACTACTATTCATGTGATCACTGATTGGTCAATCATTAATCACATGATCGGGACTTCTGGACACAGCGGGCACTGGATCACGGTGCCGCGCACTCCTAGGGAGCCCACACAGGTGGGGAGAGGGGAGGACATTTCTGAATGGCCACCCACTCCTGCACTGCTCCAGTCTGGCTGTTTATATACATGGGCCAGACGGGAAGTGGTTAATGGAGGAATGATGGAGTCATCCTTGGACAGCAGAACCGTTGGAAGAGGGTAGTGTTGGATGGACTAATAGATTAGATAGACAGTAAATCCTTTTACTGCCACTGCAGTAAGACTTACGGTGATGGCAGCTGGATGCAGGGCCATGGATAAGGGGGTACCACCAGTCCTCCTGTACGGGGCCCAGACAGCTGGGTGAATTAGATTTGGGCAGGAAGGTTGATCAGCACGACAGGGTGGCAGATACTAGACCCAATCCCCTGTATGGCTCTCTCTTCTTCTCCTCTCCCTCCCGCTGGCTTTCAGCTGCTGCAGAGAGAGCCATACAGGGAATCAGTTCCAGTAATTGCCCTCCTGCCACACCCATCACCCTCCCTGTACACCATACATTTCCCCCTGCTGCCCAGGCCCCCCTGTGTGCCCCCTAAAAATGTTTTTAGGGAAGAGCCCCTAAAGAAAAAGGGTACTACTAGGTGACCCAGGTAGTTCAACTGAAAATATAGCTTTCTTGAAACCACATTATAATAGAACACCATGAATATACACTTACAAAACATATATCTCTACCTGTCACCATTAAAAACATGATGATGTTGTCACTTTGAAAATGAGGGAACCCGGGTTTGATGTTATGAGTACACAATGTCAGGCACCAAAAATTGCTATATTCCGAGGCTCTAAACCTCCACTTCAAGGAGCATATGACCCATTCAGTGCGAGGATCTAGCAGTGTAAGGAGGTAGAGTCAGGATATAGCATAAGGGATAACAAATCGTTGGTGATGAAAGCTAAGCCAAAAGGAAAATGAATACACATATAGCCATCTAAGAATTTGACTATGTTTAGAAACTGTAAACCTGAACCATGTTAGCTATATTGACAAAATTAGCAAAAATTTCAAATGAAAACAAAAAGCATAACAGTGTGACCCCACCCCTGCAGTGCTGCCGGCTTCTTTCCTCTCCTTCCCTCCGGCATCTGCAAACACACAATAGAAACCTTCATGATTGAGAAGAGTCCAGAATATATGTCACATTTACCAGCCCCCTATTTTTCCTGAATGAACACAATGTGTGATCGGTACTGATCACTCACTGTGTTAATTCATAACGGAAGCTTCGTAAACTGTTTTTTGGGGAGGTGGGGCCTGTCGGGTTGGCTTTATGGGGCCTCGGGGTTTCTAACAGCAGCCCTGGCTGGAGGGTTTTACACACACAAGCCACTCAACTGGCAGCTCCTTGGCCTTGATTCTTAGGCACCACTGTCCCTTCTGCAGACCCAATACCTGCATGGTGGCACCAGTAGACATGTGGAAATTTTTGTTTTAGTTTGGATGCATTTTTTCATTGATCATATTTGTAATGTTGACTTTGTTTTTGGAATTTGTTTCATATCTTCAGCATTCATTTCATATATTCATTGGTCTGGGTAGATTAAAAAAATGTTGTAGTTTTTTTCAGAAGATTGCTATATATTCAATATATATATTTGAATTGGATGGATTCAATATCTTTCAATATTCAATATTTTTGGGATTCTAGTCCCACCCACCAAGAGAAATGGCATGTGCTGATTGGACAATATCGACTGGCGTCATGTGCACCCGAATTAACAAATGGAACGAAATTTAGATCCATTTGTTATCCAAATCTGAATTATTGAACAAATATGGAAATTGAATTAATTTCCCCATGGGCCCAAAATACTATTGCATCATGTGACATCACCTGAATGAAACAAATCATTCCTTCATTTCGTTAAAACTTTTTTTTTGGATTTGCTGACATGTGTTGCTATGACCATTTGGAGATTTGTATACATCCGAATCTCCAAAAATGAAACTGTTGTCTGAAAAAACGAATCTTAACAAAATGAAACTTAACTTTATCTATTGCTAGTAACACACTTCTTGTCCTAGGGTGGTTGCTCTATCAATAGAGCAATGATGGAGCCACCCTTGGCCAGCAGCATCATTGGAAGAGGGTAGTGTTAGATGGACTAGTAGATTTAGATTGACTTTACATAAGTGAATATCAAATAAATCCTTTTACTGCCACTTCAGTAAGACATATGGTGATGGCAGCTGGAGGTTTTTACACACACAAGCCACCCAACTGGCAGCCCTTTGGCGCCATGACCATGATTCTCAGGCATCACTGTTCCATCTGTGGACCCAGGACCTGCATGGTGCTACCAGTAGACTGTTGGAAATGTTTCTTTTGTTTTGGATGCATTTGTTCATTAAATAAATTCATTTCAATTCATATTCATTAAGCTTACGGAATTCGTAATTCATTTTATATCTTCGTACATTTGTACATTCATTTGTCTGGGTTGATTAAAAAAATGTTGCAGCTTTTTCCAGAAGATTGCTATATATTTGATATATTACTGAATCGGATGGATTCAAATTGGTAGTATTTAAATATTTTTGGGACACTAGTCCAACCCACCAACAGAAATGGCATGAGCTGATTGGACAATTTTGACTGGCATCATGTGTATCCAACGTAACGAATGGAACAGAATATGGATCCATTTGTTATCCGAATCTAAATTATTAAACAAATTCAAATTCATTTATTCATTTCCCCATCCTAAAAACACTATCTTATCATGTGGCATCATCCGAATGAAACAAATTAATTACTTAATTTTTTTTTTATTTGTTGACATATGTTGCTATGTCCATTTGGATATTTGTATACATCCGAATCTCCAAAAATGACATTTTGAATCCGAAAAATTAATTGTAATAACACAAAATGCACATGTCTAGCCGTCAGGTAGAGGGAATACCAGGGAACATCTGTTTGTTGATCTCCTCTAGCTACTGTAGAATGAACATGGACACGACATGTAAAAAATAACATCCAGTTTCTGGTGAAACTTTCCTTGGCTCTTGCCACTAAGGGAAATGCTAATGGTGCACAATATGTGCTAAAAGAACCCTGATGTCTCATGAAAGAGAACCTATCTTAAACAAACTTTATTTATATGACATGTGAAATAATATGTTTAAGTTAAATAATTAAGTTACACTCAGCACTTAAAATCCCCCCCTAAAAATGTTAAGCCCACCCCACTCCCATGTGCATGCACACATTAACAGAAACACCAGTCAGGGGATGCCTACATATGAAAATCTTGTTTGTAATACACGTTACATTTCACAGCACACGCTAGAGTGAGAGCAGTAATTCTAGACCCATTAATCACAGCTAATGCTAAATTGATGACCTGTAGGAGTCACATTTAAGTCTCGATATTTGGATATCTATTGACTCCTAACCTCTTCTTTTCTATTTTACTAAAAAAATGGGTAATATATTGGGGTTGATTTACTAAAGGCAAATTTGAAAATGACAAAAAGTGACATTCACTAAATACACTAAATTCACATAGTAAAACATTGCTGTTTCAACCCATTTCACATACATTTTGTCCCGAGTGCTTTGTCCTGCGCCCTGCCTGCATTTTGTCTGTTCTTTCTGCCTGGAAACTTAGAAAAGTCCATGGTGTCCAAAAAGTGTCTCTTTAGGTCAAAAGTGGTTTTAGACCAGCTAGAGAACAGCGATAGTAAATCAGAACCACTTGCAGAATTGAGTGATGATTCGTGGGGGAAATTTGTCAGACACTGAAAACGATTTTGCGACTTTGCCCAGCGATGTGCGAACTTGGCGCTCTATTTCAAATTTCAGTGTTTTTGGTTTGATTATATTATTGAATTAAATTTATTATTATATTATTTGTTATGATTATTTATTAAATTATAATTTATGATTTCGTGTTTCAAATTTTATCATACCCGGGATGTTTACTAGACTCTTGTTCGGACAGATTTCAGTGAGTTTTTCCTAAAAATTACAGGCCTACAATAAAAAAAATACATATTTCCATGCAAAAAAATGTACCGCTTTGAGCACAGAAATATGGACGTAATCAGAGATTAATAAAATGTTAATAAATCAACACATTGTGTTTTGTGCCCTAAAATTAACTGAAATATATTTTTCACTGAAATTTTTGTGCTTAAATAAAAAATATTTTGTTACATAAAAAATTGGAACTACCACTATTTTATTCTCTAGAGTCTATGGGGGTTATTTACTAAAACTGTTGAGTACAAAATCTGGAGCAACTCCATAGAAAACAATCAGATTCCAGGTTTTATTGTCAAAGCTTAATTGAACAAGCTGAAGTTAGAAGCGGATTGGCTGTCCTGTACAGCTGTACAAGATTCTGAGTGCTCCAGTTTTAGTAAATCTCCCCCTATGTGTCTAGAAAATATATAATGTTTGGGGCTATTATTTAATCTTCAGGCCCAAAATGTTTTTTTTTAAACTTGCAAAAAAAGTAAAAGGTTCTGTGAGCAAGAAAGTTACAGATGAACTCAATCTAAAACTTTTTAGGCAGTTACAGCGAACAGTTTTTTAAACCGTTTTTAAGTTAACCACTTCAAGTCCGGACACTTTCACCCCCTGCCAGCCCAGGCCATTTTTCAGCTTTTGGCGCTGTCACACTTTAAATGACAATTGCGCAGTCATCCAACACTGTATCCATATGAAATTTGGATATTTTTTTTCACACAAAGTTTTCCTTTGGTGGTATTTGAACACCACTGGGTTTTTTATTTTTTGCTATATAAATGGAAAAATACTGACAATTTTGAAAGAAAAAAAAAAGGTTTTGCTTTGTATTTGTTATAAAATTTAGCAAATAAATAATCTCTCTCTTTATAAATTTCTGCTATATTTGTTTGGTAAAAATACAAAAAAAAGTGTATATTATTTAGTTTGTGTAAAAATTATAGAGTATATTAACTAGAAAATATATATCTGAAAAATTGATCAGTTGAGACCCCAAAATGCCGGACACTGGTATGACATATGGCAGTGATTAGGGCATTGGTATGAGCTATGATGGGGATCATGGGTTATAGCATTGATCAGAACGCTGGTATGGGGTGATCAGAAAGCTGATATGGGCTTTGGCAGTGATCAAGATGCTGGAATGGCATATGGGGTGATCTGGATGCTGCTATGGGGTATAGAGTTGATCAGGGCACTGGTATGGTGTATGGCAGTGATCAAAGTGCTGATATGGCCTATGGTGGTGATCAGGGCCCTGGACGGCAGTGATCATCGCTCTGGTATGGGGTATGGTGGTGATCAGTATGCTGGTATGGCAGTGATGAGGACATTGCTATGGTGCATGGAAGTGATCAAGGTGATGGTGGTGATCAGGATGCTGGATGGCATATGGCGGTGATAATGGCACTGGTATGTAGTATGGCAGTGATCAGTGCACTGGTATGGCATTGATCAGGACACTGCTATGGTGGATGGTGGTGTTTTTGTGAGCACTGAGACAGGTGACAGGCTCTGGCTGCATGTTTTATTATGATCACACTGGGGCCATGATCAGAGACACTGGGGTGGCTGGCACTTCAGTCTGTGAGTGTACAAACATCCTGACAGGCTACTGTACACTCACAGGCTGCTGAGTTAATTTTCTCTGCTCTCACAGTGAGAGCAGAGAGAAATTATATTTACTTTCACTTGGTATTGTTTACTATGTGATTGCTGTGATTGGACACAGCAATCACATGGTACAATACCATGTGACCAGCCAGACACAGTGGTAATGTGATCTGCTGTGTCTGGGTGACACACGGATCACCAGACTCCCGGATGCGCATTCTGTGAGCCTCCGATCTGGGCTGACATACAGGTATGTTAGCCCACATTGGCGCTGCATCTATAGGCAATGGGTGGATGGGAAGCAGTTAATAAAAGCTGTTCACAGTAAGCCTCCTCCGTCAATGCAAAATGGTTTGAATTACCCTCTGTCACTTTTGCTGTGCCGTTTAGTTACCGGAGAGACTCCAAAAACAAAGATCGCTTTGTTAATGCTAATGACAGACTGTATCATATAAAAATCAGTTTTGATTTTACCTTCAGTATCATAAGAGAGAGATTTTATGTTTGACCCTGGCTTATTAAATAAGGCAATGCGTGAAGTACTATAAATTACTGATCGGAATTTATGTTTTATTAATTTGACTTTGGTTGCTCTGCTCTCTCTTGCTGTTTGCAATACTTTCACAATGGAGTCAATCTGCATACTAAATGTTGGTTGTACATGTGCAGTTCTGGTGTCAGGAAGGATGAGTTTTTGCATAGTCAACATAGGCAGTCTCTTAGCATAAGAGGACTTCTAGGGAAGCATAAAGCTTCCCACTCAAAGTAAGATTTTTGGCAGCATGGAGGCAGAAATGGTATTTTAGGAGGGCAGATCTGTATAGGGTTAAGTCTTCCAGGGATTTAGTTTTACGCCACAGTCGTTCAACAGCACAGCACTGTCTCTTGAGATTTCTGATGTTGTCAATTTGCCAAGGTTGTGATGGACGGGGCCTGATTCTGTGTTTAGTTAGAGGAGCAAGTGTATCTAGTAAGGATGAAAGTGAACTGCTATATACAGAAGTGGCTAGGTTAGGGATGGACAAGGGTGAGATTTTGTCATTAAGGTGGTTAGTAGCAGAATAGAGAAACAACGTGTTAAATTGGCAAAGGTTTCTATGGGTAATCATTTGCTGCTTGAAGGAATTGGTGATCGAAGACAAGGAAAGTGTGAATGTGATGAGGTTGTAATCAAAGAGAGGAAAGGGGGTGTTGGCGAGGTTGTCAGGAGTGCAGAGATGGGAGAATACAAGGTCAAGGGTGTTGCCATAAGAGTGAGTGAAAGTGTGTATATATTGGGTGAGGTCAAAAGACAAGTTTAAGTTGAGAAGTCACCAGACTGCGAACATTAAATGGGGATGTTAAAGTAACCAAGAATGATAATGGATATTTTAGAGGAAAGAAAGTAGGGTAGCCAGCCAGAGAAGTCATCAAAGAATGATACTGAGGCAGATAAAGCACTGCAAACCTCAGAGAAATTGGACAAAACCAATGAATACAGTGAGTCTAAAAGAGGAGAGGAATAGAGAGGGAAGTGCATAAAAGGCAGAAAGAGTTATAGGTACATGGAACATGCAAACCAAAAGTCCACAACAAGTCCTTATGATATAGGAATCCAGATATAGGAAGGGAGATAAGACAGTCTGAGCACTAGGGCAGGCTATAGTAGAGTAGAAGCAGGCTGTGGACATGGGATAAACCAAGAGAGAAACAGTGCCTTTAAGTGCAGACTTTGACAACTTTTTATTTAAAAAATAGGTAGACAACTCACATTTAAGTGATAAAACAGGCTCATCAGTAAGATAGATGGTCAGTGCTCCACATGGAAGGCACCCAAACTCCTCGTTGCAGTCTTCTTCTAGATATGTGACTCAATTTCACATTTGGTGTTTGGCTTCTCTGTTCACCTAAGGTGAACATACACTATATTGCCAAAAGTATTGGGACGTCTGCCTTTAAACATAGATGAACTTTAATGGCATCCCAGTCTTCGTCTGCAGAGTTCAATATTGAGTTGGCCCACCCTTTGCAGCTATAACAGCTTCACAAGGTTTAGGAGGGTGTCTATGGGAAGGTTTGACCATTCTTCCAGAAGCGCATTTGTGAGGTCAGGCACTGATGTTGGATGAGAAGGCCTGACGGGTTGAGGTCAGAACTCTGTACAGGCTAGTAAAGTTCTTCCACCCCAAACTCGCTCCTCCATGTCTTTATGGACTTTGCTTTGTGCACTGGTGCGCAGTCATGTTGGAACAGGAAGGGGCCATCCCCATACTGTTCCCACAAAGTTGGGAGCATGACATTGTCCAAAATGTCTTGGTATGCTGACTCCTTAAGTGTCCCCTTCACTGGAACTAAGGGGCCAAGCTGAACCCCAGAAAGAAACCCCCCCATCATAATTACCCCTCCACCAAACTTTACATTTGGCACAATGCAGTCAGGCAAGTACCATTTTCCTGGCAACCGCCAAACCCAGACATCCATTGGATTGCCAGATAGAGATGATGATAATTTGTCATTCCAGAGATGTGATTTGTCACTCCAGAGAACACGTCTCCACTGCTCTAGAGTCCAGTGGTGGCGTGCTTTACACCACTGCATCTGACGCTTTGCATTGCGCTTGGTGAAAGAAGGCTTGGATGCAGCTGCTCGGCCATGGAAACCCATTCCATGAAGCTCTCTACACACTGTTATGCTAATCTGAAGGCCACACAAAGTTTGGAGGTCTTTAGCTATTGACTCTGCAGACAGTTAGTGACTTATGCGCACTGTGCACTTCAGCATGCGCTGACCCTGCTCTGTCATTTTATGTGGCCTACCACTTGGTGGCTGAGTTGCTGTTGTTCCCAGTTGCTTCAACTTTGTTATAATCCCACTAACAGTTGACCGTGGAATATTTAGTAGCCAGGAGATGTCACAGATGGAGTTATTGCACAGGTGGCAACCTATCACGGGACCACGCTTGGAGTCACTGAGCTCCTGAGAGCGACCCATTCTTTCACAAATGTTTGTAGAAACAGTCTGCATGCCTAGGGGCTTGATTTTATACACTTGTGGCCATGGAGGGGTGTCTCAATACTTCGCAATATAGTGTGTATATATATATATATATATATATATATATATATATTCATCTATATATTTATAAAGGCAAGTCTGCCACAAACACAAGAATGTTTACGCAAAATTGGCTGGTGCATTTTCAACAAACTCTTCATATTTTTCAGACAGGGGCGTAATATCTGCTTTAGCAATCACAAAATATGCATGACCTTTGACCTGCTAGACCTTTATGCAGTCACCATGGCATAGTAAGCTGGACAGAAAACCTTTTGATTGGCATCCACATCAAATCCAAAGTTCCATTATTTTGAGTAGAATATCTGTGTCGCTATTGCAGATCCATAGCAAGATCATTCCATATGTATTCACATCTGTAGCAGCAGAAGCAGACTGTTCTGTCTTCAGTTCAGGAGCTGTCCACAGCAAGAAACGAATGCAGGTAGCAGAACTCTTCTGTTTCACATCTTTAGTAAAATCAAAGTCTCCAGTGTTTCATCTCTCTCATTTTACAGCAAACACATTGTTTCCTTGTAGAGAACCAGTAATTATATTGGCTGCATGCTGGGTCTACATGACCCACCCCACTCATTATTTTTACAATCTAGTAAGAATTCAAAAAGGACTAATAGCCTGGACAGCGCCCAGACTCCAACCAGCATAAAAGAGAACCATCAAACATACTATAGAATAATCCATGGCACATCCTTGACTCTCAGTAGTCCATTCCTTCTCGCCTTCACATTACTGTGACCATGGTGTGACCAGCCTTTTCTTGCAAGGAACCTAATTTTCTTTTGCTTGACAAAAAAAAAAAAAATTATATATATATATATATATATATATATTTTTTTTAGGTGACTTTGAATGTGGCATGATTGTTGGTGCCAGACGAGGTGGTCTGAGTATTTACAAAAAACTCCTGATCTGCTGGGATTTTCATGCAGAACCATCTCTAGAGTTTACAGAGAATGGTCCAAAAAAGAGAAAATATCTAGGGGGCAACAGCTGTGTGGATGAAAATTCCTTGTTGATGTCAGAGGACAATGGGCAGACTGGTTGCTGCGACATTCAGATGGTATGGTCAGAATTTGGTGTAAACAACATGAAAGCATGGATCCATCCTACCGTGTGTCAATGGGTTAGGCTGGTAGTGGTGTAATAGTGTGGGGATATTTTTCTTCGCATTAGCAAGGTGTACCTAATAAAGTGACCAGTGAGTGCATGTATACACTATATTGCCAAAAGTATTGGGACACCCCTCCAAATAATTGGATTCAGGTGTTCCAATCACCTCCATGGCCACAAGTGTATAAAATCAGGCATCTAAGTATGCAGATAGCTTCTACAAACATTTGTGAAAGCATGAGTAACTCTCAGGAGCTCAGTGAATTCAAGCGTGGTCCCGTGATAGGTTGCCACCTGTGCAATAACTCCATCTGTGACATTTCCTGGCTACTAAATATTCCATGCTCAACTGTTAGTGGTATTATAACAAAGTGGAAGCAACTGGGAACAACAGCAACTCAGCCACAAAGTGGTAGGCCACATAGAATGACAGAGCGGGGTCAGTGCATGCTGAAGCACACAGTGAGCAGAAGTCACCAACTGTCTGCAGAGTCAATAGCTAAAGACCTCCAAACTTCATGTGGCCTTCAAATTAGTATAATATAAACATGCAGCGCTAATCATGTAATAGGAGCATGAAGCATATAAAACATATACAAAAAGGTCCAATTGTTATCAATATAACATAGATATTGCGTTAAAATAAGTGACTATATAGTGATAATATGACCTATATCAGCAATCAAGGCTCGTAAAACTGGGAGATAAGCACACTGTGGCGTTGCAAAAATTCACGTGAAAACGTCCAGAGTTGGCATTTATAGGGTGCATAAAGTGAAACAAATCCAAAGTTCAATCACAGTATATTGCTGGGAATCCGTGATAATAGTGTTGAAAAAAATGTGTCTAGATTGCACTAACCAGAAAGCGCAAATCAATGCGCATTTCAGTATATTAGGACCAACTCCTGGTTATCACCATCTGGTAGCTGAAACACTGGGGGTCATCTAGTGAGCATCAGCTGAGCAGGCAGCACACCATCAGGACATGCAGGCACCAGGAGTACACTCCTTTAACACCAGGGGGAACCACACGTGTAGGTAATGCGGGGTCACCAAGGATCTCCTTGGGGAGGGCTCATAACAAACGAGCCAGAGCAGAAAAGATTCCCATAGTGTAGTACTTTAATAAATTATGGGGATAGTAGTATAAGAAAAACACACTCACAGTATAGTAAAATGAGAGTAGTCATAATGGGCGCCGGCCGTCCACGTGGGCCGTGCGGAGTGACGTCACAGGGTAGGGCACCTCCCTTACACATTTTGTGCCCGTGCACGTTATCCCTTTACGAAACATGTAAGAGAGGTGCCCTACCCTGTGACGTCACTCTGCATGACCCACGTGGTAGTGGTGTAAAGCACGCAGCCACTGGACTCTAGAGCAGTGGAGAAGTGTTCTCTAGAGTGACAAATCATGCTTCTCTGTCTGGCAATCCAATGGACATGTCTGGGTTTTGGCAGTTGACAGGAGAACAGTACTTGCCTGACTGCATTGTGCCAACTGTTTGATGAAGGGGAGATTATGGTGTGGGGTTGTTTTTCAGGGTTTGGGATTGGCCCCTTAAGGCGTCAGCATACCAAGACATTTTGGACAATTTCATGCTCCCAACTTTGTGGGAACAGTTTGGGGATGGCCCCTTCTTGTTCCTATATGACTGCACACCAGTGCACAAAACAAGGTCCATAAAGACATGGATGAGTGAACACCTTTGGGATGAATTGGAGCGGAGATTCCGAGCCAGGCCTTCTCATCACAATAGTGCTTCTGGAAGAATGGTCAAACATTCCCATAGACAACCTCCTAAACCTTGTGGACGGCCTTCCCAGAAGAGTTGAAGCTGTTATAGCTGCAAAGGGCGGGGTCAACTCAATATTAAACCCTATGGACTAAGACTGGGGGGCCATTAAAGTTTGTGTGTCTCTGAAGGCAGGCATCCCAGTACTTTTGGCATTATAGCGTATATACATTTTTTTTTACCAAATTTGCAAATATGTAAACAATAAAATAAATTATTGTCCTACTTTCTTTTAATCCCCAGACTACTAATATTTATGAAGGTTATGTAGAATGTGGTCATAGGATTCCACACCTGTTTTTTTGCTGCTGACTGACCTTACCCTTGCATTAGGAAAGAACCAGCATCCTTTTTTAGTTTTACAAAGTGTAAGGGAGGGGTTAAGTCCTTGGACTGTTTTTGTAAAAGTAGTTTGCATTGTTAATCTTATCCATCTTTGCAACACCAGTGTAGAGATGGCCTTACAATGAAAAAAATTTAAGTTTCATCTGTAAATACAAAATTCTCTTAAAAACACAATGCAACCTACACGTTCAAAACCTCAGCACATCACTTTAGGAGTGACTTTTTTTTTTTGAAGAGTAAGAGCATTCAGCCTATGGTCATCAATTTATGCAGGAATTATTTCTGCTGCCATTCAAATTGGGCTTGGAGCACATTGTGTGTTGAGCTGCAGATCTGCATTTCCTTCATCAGTTAAAACGAAAAGGTGATGGTGTGAGGAATAAGTGTTCTAAAGGGTTATCATGCATAAGACACTTTATAAAAGATTCATCGGTTTGTCCTTATAAGGACTTTTATAGGTTGTTGTTCTTTGTCACTATTACAATTAGAAAGAGCTATGAGAGGATGTATATAATATGAAATGTTGAGAGCACTGGTGTACTTTATTTATGTTGACACTTTGGAAATTTGAATCGGAAAGTCATATATTCACTCTATTTAGGTTTGTATAATTTGAAAGCTTTTTTTATGATTGGATGTAGGATTATAGATTATGTTATACTGTGTTTTGGCATTGATATAGGGGCATTCAAGTCAAACCGGGACTTTTGAATTTATATAATAAAAAGAACACATTTTAAAGAGTGGAGACTGCATTTATTTTTTAACCTACTCCCCTGCTACATTTATACACTTATCCCAGCATTTAACTAATGACTGAAAAGCTTTGGCATTGAAAGATCTGTCAGTACGCCTGAAACATTCTAGGACAGCCTGCTTCATTGTCATCATTGTTAGAGATGAGCGAATTATTCAAAAATTCGATTCGGCTGATTCGCCGAATTTGCGGGAGAAATTTGATTCGATGCGAATTTATTCGCCGCAAATTTAACTTATTTAAAGGGTTTCTAGGCTTCAGAGAGCCTTTATATTAGTGCAGAACACTGTGCCTTTAATTTAAATGCCCTTGGAGTCTGCTGGGGAAGAGAAATAATACTGTCAGTCAGTATGACATGCAGATGAGTGCCGTCGATCTTAGAATCACCGCACACTTCACTCATTTGGGCAGTCACGGGGCACGACGAAGAAGAAGAATGAAAAGAAGAAGAAGAAGAATGAAAAGAAGAAGAAGAAGAAGAAGAATGAAAAGAAGAAGAAGAATGAAAAAAAGAATGAAAAGAAGAAGAAGAAGAATGAAAAGAAGAAGAAGAATGAAAAGAAGAATGAAAAGAAGAAGAAGAATGAAAAGAAGAATGAAAAGAAGAATGAAAAGAAGAATGCAAAGAAGAAGAAGAATGAAAAGAAGAATGAGAAGAAGAATGAAAAGAAGAATGAGAAGAAGAATGAGAAGAAGAATGAGAAGAATGAAAAGAAGAATGAGAAGAAAAAGAAGAATGAAAAGAAGAAGAAGAATGAAAAGAAGAATGAAAAGAAGAAGAAGAAGAATGAAAAGAAGAAGAATGAAAAGAAGAATGAAAAGAAGAAGAAGAATGAAAAGAAGAAGAAGAATGAAAAGAAGAATGAACTATATTACTATATCAGTCTCTAATGGATGCTGGAGAGTTAAACCCCCTAACACCTGCTGTGCCCATTATGAGGGGTTCCCACCATCCCTGTGCTGAGGTTCCAGGTCCTCACACCTGCTGCGCCCATTATGAGAAGTTCCCACCATCCCTGTGCTGAGTTCCTGGGTCTGTACACCTGCTCTGCCCATTAGGAGGAGTTCCCACCATCCCTGTGCTAAATTCCTGGGTCTGTACACCTGCTGTTCCCATTATTAAGGGTTTCTACTATCCCTGTGCTGAGGTCCCAGGTCTGCACACCTGCTGCGCCCATTACTAGGGGTTCCCACCATCCCTGTGCTGAGGTTCTGGGTATGCACACCTGCTGTGCCCATTATGAGGGGTTCCCACTGTCCCCGTGTTGAATTCCTGGGTCTGTATGTACACCTGCTGTGTCCATTGTGAGGGATTCCCACCATTCCTGCACTGAGTACCTGAGTCTGTACACCTGCCAAAAGAAAGTTTCAGGATTTTGAATGAGCAAAATACAGTAATACTGGAACAAAAATGAGCTGCGTGGTGGAGTTGCCAGAAGAAGAAGAAGAAGAATGAAAAGAAGAAGAATGAAAAGAAGAATGAAAAGAAGAAGAATGAAAAGAAGAAGAATGAAAAGAAGAAGAATGAGAAGAATGAATGAGAAGAATGAAAAGAAGAATGAAAAGAAGAATGAGAAGAATGAAAAGAAGAAGAAGAATGAAAAGAAGAAGAAGAAGAATGAAAAGAAGAATGAGAAGAATGAAAAGAAGAATGAAAAGAAGAAGAAGAATGAGAAGAATGAAAAGAAGAATGAAAAGAAGAAGAAGAATGAGAAGAATGAGAAGAAGAATGAAAAGAAGAATGAGAAGAAGAATGAGAAGAATGAAAAGAAGAAGAAGAAGGAAAAGAAGAAGAATGAAAAGAAGAATGAAAAGAAGAAGAAGAATGAGAAGAATGAGAAGAAGAATGAAAAGAAGAAGAAGAATGAGAAGAATGAAAAGAAGAATGAGAAGAAGAATGAGAAGAAGAATGAGAAGAATGAAAAGAAGAATGAGAAGAAGAATGAGAAGAATGAAAAGAAGAATTAGAAGAAGAATGAGAAGAATGAAAAGAAGAATGAAAAGAAGAAGAAGAAGAATGAAAAGAAGAAGAAGAAGAAGAATGAAAAGAAGAAGAAGAAGAATGAAAAGAAGAAGAAGAAGAATGAAAAGAAGAAGAAGATGAAAAGAAGAAGAAGAAGAAGAAGAATGAAAAGAAGAATGAGAAGAATGAAAAGAAGAATGAAAAGAAGAATGAGAAGAATGAAAAGAAGAATGAAAAGAAGAAGAAGAATGAAAAGAAGAAGAATGAAAAGAAGAATGAAAAGAAGAAGAAGAAGAATGAAAAGAAGAAGAATGAAAAGAAGAATGAAAAGAAGAATGAAAAGAAGAAGAATGAAAAGAAGAATGAAGAGGAATGAAAAGAAGAAGAGGAATGAAAAGAAGAAGAAGAGGAATGAAAAGAAGAAGAAGAAGAATGAAAAGAAGAAGAAGAAGAATGAAAAGAAGAAGAAGAAGAATGAAAAGAAGAAGAAGAAGAATGGAAAGAATGAAAAGAAGAAGAATGAAAAGAAGAATGAAAAGAAAAAGAAGAATGAAAAGAAGAATGAAAAGAAGAAGAAGAAGAATGAAAATAAGAATGAAAAGAAGAAGAAGAATGAAAATAAGAATGAAAAGAAGAAGAATGAAAAGAATAAGAAGAAGAATGAAAAGAAGAATGAGAAGAAGAATGAAAAGAAGAATGAGAAGAAGAATGAAAAGAAGAATGAGAAGAATGAAAAGAAGAATGAAAAGAAGAAGAAGAATGAAAAGAAGAAGAAGAAGAATGAAAATAAGAATGAGAAGAATGAAAAGAAGAAGAAGAATGAAAAGAAGAATGAGAAGAAGAATGAAAATAAGAATGAGAAGAATGAAAATAAGAATGAGAAGAATGAAAATAAGAATGAGAAGAATGAGAAGAATGAAAAGAAGAATGAAAAGAAGAAGAAGAAGAATGAAAAGAAGAAGAAGAAGAAGAATGAAAAGAAGAAGAAGAAGAATGAAAAGAAGAAGAATGAAAAGAAGAAGAATGAAAAGAATGAAAAGAAGAAGAATGAAAAGAAGAATGAAAAGAAAAAGAAGAAGAATGAAAAGAAGAATGAAAAGAAGAAGAAGAAGAATGAAAAGAAGAAGAAGAAGAATGAAAATAAGAATGAGAAGAATGAAAAGAAGAAGAAGAATGAAAATAAGAATGAGAAGAAGAATGAAAAGAAAAGTAGAATGAGAAGAATGAAAATAAGAATGAGAAGAATGAAAATAAGAATGAAAATAAGAATGAGAAGAATGAAAAGAAGAATGAAAAGAAGAAGAAGAAGAATGAAAAGAAGAAGAAGAAGAATGAAAAGAAGAAGAAGAAGAATGAAAAGAAGAAGAATGAAAAGAAGAAGAACGAAAAGAAGAAGAAGGAAAAGAAGAAGGAAAAGAAGAAGAATGAAAAGAAGAATGAGAAGAAGAATGAAAAGAATGAAAAGAAGAATGAAAAGAAGAATGAGAAGAATGAGAAGAATGAAAAGAAGAATGAAAAGAAGAATGAGAAGAATGAAAAGAAGAAGAATGAAAAGAAGAATGAGAAGAAGAATGAAAAGAAGAATGAGAAGAAGAATGAAAAGAAGAATGAGAAGAAGAATGAAAAGAAGAATGAGAAGAAGAATGAAAAGAAGAAGAAGAAGAATGAAAATAAGAAGAAGAAGAATGAAAAGAAGAATGAAAAGAAGAAGAAGAATGAAAATAAGAAGAAGAAGAATGAAAAGACGAATGAAAAGAAGAAGAATGAAAAGAAGAAGAAGAATGAAAAGAAGAATGAAAAGAAGAAGAAGAAGAAGAAGAATGAAAAGAAGAAGAAGAAGAATGAAAAGAAGAATGAAAAGAAGAAGAAGAATGAAAAGAAGAATGAAAAGAAGAAGAAGAAGAAGAATGAAAAGAAGAATGAAAAGAAGAATGAAAAGAAGAATGAGAAGAATGAAAAGAAGAAGAATGAAAAGAAGAATGAAAAGAATGAAAAGAAGAATGAAAAGAAGAAGAAGAAGAATGAAAAGAAGAAGAAGAAGAATGAAAAGAAGAAGAAGAAGAAGGAAAAGAAGAATGAAAAGAAGAAGAAGAATGAAAAGAAGAAGAAGAAGAATGAAAAGAAGAAGAAGAAGAATGAAAAGAAGAATGAAAAGAAGAAGAATGAAAAGAAGAATGAAAAGAAGAAGAAGAATGAAAAGAAGAAGAATGAGAAGAATGAAAAGAAGAATGAAAAGAAGAAGAAGAATGAAAAGAAGAAGAATGAGAAGAATGAAAAGAAGAAGAAGAAGAATGAAAAGAAGAATGAGAAGAATGAAAAGAAGAAGAAGAATGAAAAGAAGAAGAAGAAGAAGAATGAAAAGAAGAATGAAAAGAAGAATGAGAAGAATGAAATGAAGAATGAAAAGAAGAAGAAGAATGAAAAGAAGAATGAGAAGAAGAATGAAAAGAAGAATGAGAAGAAGAAGAAGAAGAATGAAAAGAAGAATGAAAAGAAGAAGAAGAATGAAAAGAAGAATGAGAAGAACAATGAGAAGAAGAATGAAAAGAAGAATGAGAAGAAGAATGAAAAGAAGAATGAAAAGAAGAATGAGAAGAATGAAAAGAAGAATGAAAAGAAGAATGAAAAGAAGAATGAGAAGAAGAATGAGAAGAATGAAAAGAAGAATGAAAAGAAGAATAATGAAAAGAAGAATGAAAAGAAGAATGAAAAGAAGAATGAGAAGAATGAAAAGAAGAATGAGAAGAATGAAAAGAAGAAGAAGAATGAAAAGAAGAATGAAAAGAAGAAGAAGAAGAATGAAAAGAAGAAGAAGAAGAATGAAAAGAAGAATGAAAAGAAGAAGAAGAATGAAAAGAAGAATGAAAAGAAGAAGAAGAATGAAAAGAAGAAGAAGAAGAATGAAAAGAATAATGAAAAGAAGAAGAAGAATGAAAAGAAGAATAAGAAGAATGAAAAGAAGAATGAGAAGAATGAAAAGAAAAAGAAGAAGAATGAAAAGAAGAATGAAAAGAAGAATGAAAAGAAGAATGAAAAGAAGAAGAAGAAGAATGAAAAGAAGAATGAAAAGAAGAAGAAGAAGAATGAAAAGAAGAATGAAAAGAAGAAGAAGAAGAATGAAAAGAAGAATGAGAAGAAGAATGAAAAGAAGAATGAGAAGAATGAAAAGAAGAATGAAAAGAAGAATGAGAAGAATGAAAAGAAGAAGAAGAAGAATGAAAAGAAGAATGAGAAGAAGAATGAAAAGAAGAATGAGAAGAATGAAAAGAATGAAAAGAAGTATTCCAGTACAGCAAAAAGTGTATCTGCAGAGAGCTCCGCTATTTCTGACAGTTCTCTGACAGTTCCTTCACATTTACAGCGGTTGAAACATTGTATCTGTTTCCGAATAAAAACATCTGTATCCTAAATGGAAACAAATAGATACAATGTTTCAACCGCTGTACATGTGAAGGAACTGTCAGAGAACTGTCAGAAATAGCGGAGCTCTCTGCAGGGACACTTTTGCCGGCTGATCGGGAAAAATCAGATTCGTGCACTTTTCCTGAAATTCGAAACGAATTCCACTTCGCCTGGTTTGATTCGCTCATCTCTAATCATTGTGTTCACTGTCCCCACAGAAATTTGTCTCTTGTGCAACTTCATGGCAGGTTATACGTCGATTATCCAGGATCAGGTGTTCCATGCACTGAATGTTTACAGGAATGACTGCTGTGGGCAGAGAATCACCACGGCCAGGATCGTAACTGATGGACATATGTTCATCTTTGAAATATTTACACCATTCAAGTGTCATACTGCCATCTTAATTAATGGTTTCTGGACTTGCCCGTGACATATGTGCCACCTATCAGTAATAGAACACACTTGTCACATGTAGTACCACCACACTAGCATCCTCTCGTACAATTAAAAGTCCAGTTTGACTTGTACAGCCCTCTTATATACAGTGTATATACATATATACACACACACACATATATACACACACACATACAGTTGCAAGAAAAAGTATGTGAACCCCTTGGGATTACGTGGAGTTTTGCATGAATTGGGCATAAAATGTGCTCTGAACGTCATCTAAGTCATAACAATAGAAGAACACAGTCTGCTGAACATAATACTACACAAACATTAGATGTTGCCATGGTTTAATTGCACATAACATGTAAACATTCACAATGCAGGGAGGAAAAGTATGTGAACCTTTGGACTTAATAACTGGTTGACCCTCCTGTGGCAGCAATAACCTCAACCAAACGTTTCCTGTAGTTGCAGATCAGACCTGCACAATGATCTGGAGTAATTTTGGACCACTCCTCTTCACAAAACTGTTTCAGTGTAGCAATATTCTTGGGATATCTGGTGTGAATCGCTCTCTTAAGGTCATGCCACAGCATTTCAATCGGGTTGAGGTCAGGACTCTGACTGGGCCACTCCAGAAGGCGTATTCTGTGCTGTTGCAGCCGTTGTTTTGTTGAATGACTGGTATGCTTTGGGTCATTGTCCTGTTGCATCACCCATCCTCTGCAGAGCTTCAGTTGGCGGACAGATGGTCTTACGTTTTCCTGCAAAATGTCTTGATAAACTCTGGAATTCATTTTCCCATCAATAACAACAATCCGTCCAGGCCCTGAGGCAGCAAAGCAGCCCCGAACCATGATGCTCCCTCTGCCATGTTTTACAGTGGGGATGAGGTTTTAATGTTGGTGTGCTGTGCCTTTTTTTATCCACACATAGTGTTGTGTGTTCTTCCCAAACAACTCAATCTTGGTTTCATCTGTCCACAGTATATTTTGCCAGTAGTGCTACGGAACATCCAGGTGCTCTTTTGCAAACTTCAAACGAGCTGCAATCTTCTTTTTGGACAGCAATGGCTTCCTCCGTGGTGTCCTCCCATGTACTCCATTCTTGTTTAATGTTTTCCTTATTGTAGATGTGTCAACAAAAATGTTAGCATGTGCCAGAGATTTCTGTAGGTCTTTAGCTGACACTCTGGGATTCTTCTTTACCTCATGCAGCATTCTGCGCTGTGCTCTTGCAGTCATTTTTACAGGACGACCACGCCTAGGGAGAGTAGCAACAGTGCGAAACTTTCTCCATTTGTAGACAGTCTGTCTTACCGTGGACACATGAACATCAAGGCTTTTGGAGATACTTTTGTAACCCTTTCCAGCTTCATGCAAGTCAACAATTCTTGATCGTAGGTCTTCTGAGAGGTCTTTTCTGCGAGGCATGGTTCACATCAGACAGTGCTTCTTGAAACCAGTAAACCCAAAACAGGTGTGTGTTTTTTAAGGGCAGGACAGCTGTCAGCAACACATCCAATATCATCACACTGATTGGAGTCAAGGTTGGCTCACTCTTGGCTCCAATTAGCTCTGGGAGAAGTCATTAAGCTAGGGCCTCACATACTTTTTCCCCCGTGCACTGTGAATGTTTACATGTTATGTGCAATTAAACCATGGCAACATCTAATTTTTGTGTAGTATTATGTTCAGCAGACTGTGTTCTTCTATTGTTGTGACTTAGATGACGTTCAGAGCACATTTTATGCCCAATTCATACAAAACTCCATGTAATCCCAAGGGGTTCACATACTTTTTCTTGCAACTGTACATATATACATACATATACACACACACACACATATATATATATATATATATATATATATATATATATATATATATACACACACACACACATACACACAAACACACATACATACACATATTTACACACAGGTCCATATATGTTTGGACACAGGCACAATTTTCATACTTTTGGCTCTGTATGCCACCAGATTAAATTAAAATGAAACAATCCAAATGGATTTGAAGTGCAGACTTTCAGCTTTAATTCAAGGAGTTGAACATAAATATCAAGTACAAATTTTAGGAACTGCAACCATTTTTATACACAGTCCCTCCATTTTCAGGAGCTCGAATATAATTAGACAAATTAATATAATCAGAAAAATGTTCATTTTTAATATTTTGTTGAGAATCCTTTACTGGCAATGACTGCCTGAAGTCTGGAACCCATGGACATTACCAAAGACTGGATTTACTCCTTTCTGATGCTTTGTCGGACTCTAACTGCAGCTGTCTTCAGTTGTTCTTTGGTTGTTCGTCTTTCTGGCTTTAGTTTTGCCTTCAGCAAGTGAAATGCATGCTCAATTGGGTTGAGATCAGGCGACTGACTCGGCCATTGCAGAATATTCCACTTTTCTTTCAAAAGCTCCTAGGTTGGTTTTGCAGTGTGTTTTGGATCATTGTCCATCTTTATTGTGAAGTGCCGTCCAATCAACTTTGCTGCATTTGGCTGAATCTAGGTTGACAGTATATCTCTAAACACTGCACAATTCATCCGGCTGCTTCTGTCTTCTGTCACATCATCAATAAACACCAATGACCCAGTGCCACTGGAAGCCATGCATGCCCATGCACCATGTTTTACAGGTGATGTTGTGTGCTTTGTATTACATTCTGAGCCTTGTTTATCAAGGCTGTTCCAAGCCTTCTCCCCACTTTTTTCTTCCCGTCATTCTGGTACAGATTATACTTAGTTTCATCCATCCAAAGAATGCTTTTCCAGAACTGGTCTGGCTTTTTAGATGTTTTTTGGCAAAGTCTAATCTGGCTTTTCTATTCTTCAGGCTTATGAATGGTTTGGTCCTGACGAAGCTGAGTGAGATATGCCCATCGGCAAAACGCGTTGACGTCATACGTCAGATACGTCACTTCCGGTCATGCGCACTAGGTGGAACGCACGCTGACCTACAAGGAGGAAGCCATCTTCACATGCCATGAGGCAAGCTTAAGCAGCACAGGCGCCGAGAAGAGGTCGGAACCCGCGGTATATCGGCTGATGTCAGCGGTGGTTCCCTGGCCTCTCTGGCCTTGCATGGCAGTACTTATGAAGGACATCTTTTCCTCTCCTATTATCCATTGCGCAGGTGGTGAGTGGACTGTTACAGGACACTAGTTATATGGTCCTATGTGATCGATATGACCTATACATCTCATATAGAGTGAAAGCTCCTCCAGTGACTTTCCACATATTGCCTGTTTCACTACAGGATGGGGACATCATGGTGCTTTTCATAGGAAACAGGATATATCACGTGTATCTCAACAGGCAGAAGATCTATTGGGATTTGTCTTGTTTTCCTTACAGAAAGTGGTGTGTAGTCCACATACAGTGGTGAAGAAACCATTTCAAGCAGTGCTCTGCTATTTGCATCTATCCTTCCATCCTGGTAACAAATGGGGCTTATTCTCATTTAAGAGCCCTAGGAAACAGTCGCTTATATTACAGATGAATGGGCCCCAACCACATGTGCCGGCATAGGAGTGTACTGCATTTTATATATGACATTCATTTTTTGTCTCATATAGGCCTAGAGGCATGCCTCTCTTTTTGACGCATACTGTGCTTGCTGCATTGCATACATGTGATATTTTATATCTATAGTATAATTTTTTGAAACTCCCTGCTTGGGATATAACCATTTTGGTAGTAGCATATGTCTACATATTTACAACATGTTATATGGTATACCTATGGTATAATTTTTGCATACACCTCCTGTGGGAAGTGTTCACCTATGCGCCAGTGCTACAAAGACTTTAGACTCTAGTAGTCACTGTCTTTGTTGCACATGTATTTAGACCGGTCTTGGTGTCATTTTAAATGGTTTTAGGTCTGTGTGTATTGTCTCATACTGAGGTGATGGTAAACCAGGGCGATTGCCCAAATGTCAAATTTGTATATGTAATAAAGCATAATTTTTGGAAATTTTTCTGAGTATCACATTCTGTTCATGATGTAGCCACTTTCTCTGTGAATTTCTTTTCACAACCCCCCCCCCCTTTTTTATGAATGGTTTGCACCTTGTGGTAAACACTCTGTATTTGCTCTCGTGAAGTCTTCTCTTGATTGTAGACTTTGATACGCCCACCTCCTGGAGAGTGTCTTTCACTTGTCTGGATGTTGTGAATGGGTTTTTCTTTACCAGAGAGGATCCTGTGATCATCCACCACTATTGTCTTCCATGGACATCCATGCCTTTTTATGTTGCTGAGCTCACTAGTGAGTTCTTCTTTCCTCAGAATGTACCAAACTGTTGATTTGGCCTTTGCTAATGTTGCTGCTATCTCTCTGATTGGATTTGTTTCATTTTGTAGCCTTACAATAGCCTGTTTTTATTTGCTTGGAAAGCTCCTTTGAATGCATGATTCCAAATGCAAATACTAAACTTAGAATCAACTCCAGACCTTTTACCTGCTTAATTGATGTAGAAATAAAGAAGAAGTAGCCCACACCTGGCCATGAAACAGCTTTTGATTCAATTGTCCAATTACTTTTGATCCCTTGAAAAAGGGGGGATGGCTACTCTTAAGAGCTGTAATTCCGAAACCCATATTCCAATCTGGAAGTACATACCCTCAAATTAAATCTGAGTGTGTGCACTTTCAACCCATATCCATTATATAACTATAGCTTGAATATGTTTTGGTAAATACCTGAAAAAAACAAAAATTGTGCCTGTGTCCAAATATATATGGACCTAACTGTATATACAAATTCCCCCAACCCCCTTTAAAATGATCACTGTCTTAACAAATTAAAACAAAGATATTCATATTGCTTGCCACCTAAAGCCACAGCCATGCGACACCCTGTCATGAGTTTTCACTTATGTATTGTTTATATGAGGCAGGATCCTTCTTTAGATGTTCACATTACTGCGTGCATTATGTGGACACTTCCTATTGGCTGTCCAGCGGTGGGTCCTCTCAGAATTCAAAAGAGGTGTGGCCTCAGAGCGAGGGGACTGTAGAAAATTGGGCAGTGTTGTTGCCTGATACTGGAAATGGTGCAGGGGGTTATGGCAAACTGGGGATAACTGGCTTCACAAAGTACGGAAAAAAAACTCGTGCAGGATAGATTAGAAGAAGGAATTAATATTTGCCAAGATGGACTTTATAATTTTGTCTGATCACAGCTGTAAGATATAATAAGAGTCTTATAGTATCCTATATTGTCACGGAGCTTGCACCAGATACAACCCTTATAGTATGAGAGCACTAATTGATCATGCTACAGGTTTCTCTATTGTAAGATATAATGTTACTGGATCGATGACCTTACCCCTCAATCTGAAACTTACAATTCAGCTCACAATTTGAAGCCCACAGGAAAAGCTTAGAATTCTGCAGTTTAGTTTGCTAAGATAATTGCAATTTATGTAGTGGTATTTTTTCTGTAGTTCCATTACAGCTGTCAGGTTCCTGTTATTATGCCTCTTTGTGCTGCTACTAATAGTGAATAGACCCTGCTGGGTCATTTTCCCTCCACCCGATCGATAAAGTTCATAGTCGGTGAGATACCCAAAGGACTCGTAACGTGACAGATGTTACCGAAACACCTAACTGCCAATCTTAAGTAATTCTTACCTTTTCTATTGATAGATAGTGAGTCAAGGGAGAAGATACTCTTTAATAAAAACAATTCTACATTGGAGGCATGGAGGTATCTACACTAAGATGAAAATGTTTACACTCTTGCTTCTCTTCCATGTTTGAAGCACCACTCCGGTTGTTAAATATACACTCACTGGCTACTTTATTAGGTACTCCTGTTCAGTTGCTTGGCAACACAAAATTGCTAATCAACCATTCACATGGCAGAAACTCAGCGCATTTAGGCATCTAAATGTGGTGAAGATGACTTGGTGAATATCAAACAGAGCATCAGAATGGGGAAGAAAGGGGACTGAAGTGACTTTGAATGTGGCATGGTTGTTGGTGCCAGATGGGCTGCTCTGAGTATTTAAAAAACTGCTGATCTACTTGGATTTTCATGCACAACCATCTCTAGGGTTTACAGAGAATGGTCCAAAAAAGAGAAAACACCCAGGGAGCAGCAGTTGTGGAGCACAAAATGCGTATATTTCAGTTACGCTGATGTACCTTCCAAAGGTTTTGCACGTTTTGTATTTCTCTCCACCCAACCTTGAAATTTAAACAGCTGTGCCACACAGCACATCTCTGGCTAGCAAGGGAGAGGACCTGAATTTTCTGTGCTGAAGTATCACTTTCTCTTACACTTCTCCTCTCCACCTGCAGTAGACAGTGAAAAGCAAAGTAAAGCACTAATGAGCTCATCACTCATTTTGACCTTTCCTCTAATCAGTAGGATTCCTTGCATTATAGCATGCCTTGATTGGCTCCTTGTGCTGCCTCTTTCTCCCCACCTCTGAGATTTGCTGTGCAGTAGACTACAAGAGGTCAGATTTTAGTAGTTGCTCTGCTTGCATTACATTTGATGATGTGTTAATGATTCCAGAACAGCAATATTGTAGCTAAAGTAAAAAAAAAAGTCAGGGGTTGCAAGCCTGGAATGAAGATGGGAACTTATGGCCTACCTGAATATGAGACATTGCTTGCGCCCATATGGACTTATTTATAAATGCAGCACCCTCTTGGTTAGCTAGGGGGCGCTAGCTATTTTTTTTTTTCCATAAAGAGTTTTATTGAAAAGTAACACAGTATAAAGAAATATCCAAAAAATATCGGAAGCGTTTATACAACAGTATAACTCAAACTCAGGGCACTCATTTTGAGAATAAAGACTCCTCTACAACTCGGGTCAGCCATGTACTTGCCAATGTGGCTGCGTGAAGTAATAATTGTTGAAAACAATGGGGATAAACCCACAAGACCAGAAAAAAGGGAAAGCTGAGGAAGCGTGTAAGCGGAATAAGGAGGGAAAAGAAACCAAATTGAAAGGAAAAAAAATTGAGGAGAGAGTAATGGAGAGATGAAAAGAGGAGAAGGAGAGGGGAGAAGGAGGAGGGGGAGGGGAGAAGGGGGAGGGGAGAAGGGGGAGGGGAGAAGGAGGAGGGGGAGGGGAGAAGGGGGAGGGGAGAAGGGGGAGGGGAGAAGGAGGAGGGGGAGGGGAGAAGGAGGAGGGGTAGGGGTGGAGGGGGGGGAGAAGGAGGAAGGGGGAGGGGAGAAGGGGAGGGGAGAAGGAGAAGGGGGAGGGGAGAAGGAGGAGGGGGAGAAGGGGGAGGGGAGAAGGAGGAGGGGGAGGAGGGGGAGAAGGAGGAGGAGGGGGAGAAGGAGGAGGGGGAGGAGGGGGAGAAGGAGGAGGGGGAGAAGGGTGAGGGGAGAAGGAAGGAGGGGGAGGGGAGGAGGGGGAGAAGGAGGAGGGGGAGAAGGGGGAAGGGGGAGAAGGGGGAGGGGGGAGGGGGAGGGGAGAAGGGGGAGGGGAGAAGGAGGAGGGGGAGAAGGGGGAGGGGAGAAGGGGGAGGGGAGAAGGGGGAGGGGAGAAGGAGGAGGGGAGAAGGAGGAGGGGAGAAGGAGGAGGGGAGAAGGAGGGGGGGGAGGGGAGAAGGGGGGGGAGGGGAGAAGGGGAGGGGGAGGAGGATGGGGAGGAGAGGAGGAGGAGGAGGAGGGAGGAGGGAGGGGGAGGAGGAGGGGGAGGAGGGGGAGGAGGAGGAGGGGGAGGAGGAGGGGGAGGAGGATGAGGAGGAGGAGGATGAGGAGGAGGATGGAGAGGAGGAGGAGGAGGATGGAGAGGAGGAGGAGGAGGAGGAGGAGGAGGAGGAGGAGGATGGGGAGGAAGAGGAGGAGGAGGATGGGGAGGGGAGGAGGAGGAGGAGGAGGATGGGGAGGAGGGGAGGAGGAGGAGGAGGAGGATGGGGAGGAGGGGAGGAGGAGGAGGAGAGGAGGAGGAGAGGAGGAGGGAGGAGGAGGAGAGGAGGAGGAGGAGGAGGAGAGGAGGAGGAGGATGGGGAGGGGGAGGAGGAGGATGGGGAGGAGGAGAGGAGAGAGGAGGAAGAAGAAAGAGAGAGAATAAAGGAAGAGAGTAGGAATAGGTAAACATACAAGATGTGCTGGAGTTTGGCTTCAATTTGTTAGTATATCTAAATTTGCTAATACATTTAACACTCGCCTCCCCTGCCAGACTGACAAGGCTGCTGTGCCTCCATTCCTCCAGTATTGTGTCTCACTATTACCATAGGTGTGTTACTGGTTAGATCACCAGATGAAACCAGAGGTCAAAGCCAAAGAATGCGCAGGATGGCACGTTCTGAGAAGACGTCATATATCTCCCTCCCAGAACTGGACAACCACACTGTAGCGGTCATTCTGCTATAGCATGGTTGGCAAGAGGCTAATGATTAACCGCACAGCACTTTGGTGTACAACAAAGGGAGGGCCATCAGGTACGTCATCAGGAGCATGGGACGCACATTGGAATGAAGTAGCAGTACGTATCCCATGCTCCTGATGATGTCATCTTTGCTGAAACTAGTATGGCAGAGATTGAACACACTCCACTACTCATATATGATCCCTCTGCAGCCCTCTTGGATTCTAGAATACGAGTTGTTTATATGATATGAAGTATCTGATTGTCATCTTTTCACTGTATTTGCATTTACCACATTAAATTGGTGTTTAAATCTGGATTACACTATGGAGAGCCTGTTTTTCTTTTTCATGATACTATGAATAAGTATATGCTATATATATGCACAGTGATCTAATATAACGCAGCAGTACCATTGTTTGTGTATCAATCCAAGATATTCAGATTTGTTAAAAACCACATGTCAAAGACCCGTTGACAACCCTTAATTGGGGGTCATATGATTCTGGCATGCCTCCCTTTTTTTGTACACTGAGGTGCTGAGTTTGATATATTTGCATTGCACTATTGTATTGCACATACATTTTAATTTACATAACGCTGCACTGTTGTTTTGCATTTTTTTCTATCATTGCTACTTTACAGGGGTTAAATCTAATAGGAAAAACATCCATACTGTTCCTAGCATTAAACTTTTTGCAGTTATTTAGATTTTTGAAAAAAAATGTTTCCATTAAAACATAAGGTGCTTTTTTTCCTTATAAGGCTATCATGCAATAACATTCATTCTCAACATACACCAAATATAAAAAAAACACCAATATACAATCCTCCACACAGTATCCTGGGTCACGGAACACGCATTTTCTACATCACTGAAACCACTTCATCAGGAACTGTGAATGTCACATAAAACATAACAACCAGGGCCGGATCTAGCCTCTTTGATCTGGGGTGCAGCAAAAAAAAAAGTCAGGGGGCAAAATATCAACACTGTGCAAGTCACTGACAGTCTGTTATACTGTGTCACAACCTGGGAAACATTAGTATGTATTAGATGTCATTGGATTAGGGTGGCTAAATAGAGCCTGTGCCCCCGTATATTAGATTATTATTATACAGTATTTATAAAGCGCCAAACAGTTTGCTCAGCGCTGATTAGATGTATCTATCCCCATTTACATCGAGTCCTCAGAGTACCCCTTTATTTCAAATTCCCATCAGTGTGCTCCCATACATCAGGTTCCCCATTAGTGTGCTCCCATACATCAGGGTCCCCATTAATGTGCTCCCATACATCAGTGTCCCCATTAGAATATCCCCTTACATCAGATGTCTCAAACAGAGTGCCCCCTTACATCAGGTCTCTCAATCAGAGCACCCCCTTAAATGTCCCCATCAGAACATCCCTTTACATTAGTGTGCCCATCAGAGTGTCCCCTTAGATTTGATTAATTATCCCCATCAATGTACACCTTTACATCAGGTGTCCCCATTACAGTGCCCCCTTACATGGAGTGTTCCTCCTGACATCTAGGGGTTTATTTACTAAAGCCGGAGAGTCCAAAATCAGACTCCCTTCTGCATAGAAACCAATCAGCTTCTAACCTCAGCTTGTTCAATGAAGCTTTGGCAATGAAACCTGGAAGCTGATTGGTTTCTATGCAGAAGGGAGTCTGATTTTGGACTCTCCGGCTTTAGTAAATAAACCCCCAACTGTCTGCATCAAACTGACTCATGGATGAGTGAATGCACTCTGAGACCTGGGGAGGCATGATTAAAATCTGGGGGGCACAGCCCATCCCAGCACCCCTAGATCCGGCCCTAACAACATCATTGAAACAACAAGCATTATATGTGCATCAATAAAATACTGTCATACATGTCAAAATACGTCATTTACATTGTATAGTTCATAGAACAGTTGCTTATATAAAGTTGCAACTGAGCTGAACTCTTGATCCAGTATTGGAGGCCACCACACCAAATCTAAAAGTCCAAAGCATATTCAACAAATGATGATATCTGGGTTAAGACCAATGCTGATCAAGGATAATCTTATTCAATTTATTGTTTGATTTTCATGTTAAATATACCTTTTAATATCCATTGAGTAGGTTTGTTGTGTGAAAATTAGCTTTTTCAGTTTTGTACATTTGGTATATGAGGTGGTATCAAAAAGTTTCGAGACTAGTTTTGTAGCATGCCAACAGATGCCAGCACAAGGCTGCACACACAGTCACAGGGAGAACCAACCTTCATAAGTCAGTCTGCCAAAAAGCATCATCCTCTGTACATCACGAGCTGTTCAACTGGTGCTATTAAGTTGTGGACAGCAAGTTAGAACAAAGAGCAAATGTGAAATTCTGCATGAAACCGGGCTAATCTGCCACAGAGACGTTTGCAATGATTTGGCAAGTATACTGCAATGAGTTGTTCGAGGTGCTTTGAGTGGCATGCGCATTTAAGAGCGGAAGAATATCACTGGCAGACAACGAGAGATAAGAAAGACCTTCCAACAAGCTCAAACCCTGAAAATGTTGAAACCATTTGGCAGTTGTCCATGTCAAGGATCATTACTGGTGACAAAACCTGGGTGTACAGGTTTCATGCAGAATTTCATGTTTGCTCTTTGTTCTATCTTGCTGTCCATGATGAAATAGCAGCTGTGGTAATGCACGTGGTCAGAATAGCACCAGTTGCACGGCTCCCGATGCTCACAGGACAATGTCTTTTGGCACGCTGACTTATGAAGGTTGGTACTCCCTGTGACTGCATGTGCAGCCTTGTGCAGCTGTTGACAAGTTACAAAACTAGTCTCAAAATGTTTTGATACCACCTCATATGTTGAAATAATGTTTAATAAAAAATACAAAAGATTTTTTAACACTAAGGGCAATGGAGGAGATTTACTAAAACTGGAACACTCAGAATCTGGTGCAGCTGTGCATGGTAGCCAGTTTGTTCAATCAAGCTTTGACAATAAAACCTGGAAGCTGGTTTCTATGAACAGCTATACCAGTTTTACTAAGTCTCCCCCAATGTGTATGTCTTATGCATTCAATTCAGCACCTGTAATGTCTTAATACTAGAAAACAATACACAGAGATTAACGCTAGAGATGAGCGAATCGAACTTGGCGAAGTGGAATTCGTTTAGAATATTGGGAAATATTCGATTCGCGCCGAATCCGAAAATTAGCCAACTTCGGATGCACGAATCGAAATTTCCCAAAAATGGCGGTGACATGTGTGGCGACGGAGCGGGGATCTCTGGGAAGGCGCGCAGACAAGGCGCGCTGACCCATAATACATTCATTCATGACATGTGATCACATTAGCCAATCAGCAGCCAGCCAGCCAGCACTGTGTAATGGTGGAGCTATAAATTGCGGCCATCTTACAATTCTCCATTAGCCTCCGGTCATTCAAAAGAGACAGACCTGTCTGTATTAGGGACAGAGTTAGGCCCAGAGAGACTTTAGGGCCACAGAATTGTTACTGAGGGACACAGAATTGTTACTGAGGGACACAGAATCGTTACTCAGGGACACAGAATCGTTACTAAGGGACACAGAATTGTTAATCAGGGACAGACACAGAATTGTTACTGAGGGACACAGAATTGTTACTGAGGGACACAGAATTGTTACTGAGGGACACAGAATTGTTACTCAGGGACAGACACAGAATTGTTACTCAGGGACAGACACAGAATTGTTACTCAGGGACAGACACAGAATTGTTACTCAGGGACAGACACAGAATTGTTACTCAGGGACAGACACAGAATTGTTACTCAGGGACAGACACAGAATTGTTACTCAAGGACAGACACAGAATTGTTACTGAGGGACACAGAATTGTTACTCAGGGACACAGAATTGTTACTCAGGGACAGACACAGAATTGTTACTCAGGGACAAAGAATTGTTACTCAGGGACAGACACAGAATTGTTACTCAGGGACACAGAATTGTTACTCAGGGACACAGAATTGTTACTCAGGGACACAGAATTGTTACTCAGGGACACAGAATTGTTACTCAATGACACATAATTGTTACTGAGCGACAGACACAGAATTGTTACTCAGGGACACAGAATTGTTACTCAAGGACACAGAATTGTTACTCAGGGACAGACACAGAATTGTTACTCAGGGACAGACACAGAATTGTTACTCAGGGACAGACACAGAATTGTTACTCAGGGACACAGAATGGTTACTCAGGGACACAGAATTGTTACTCAGGGAAACAGAATTGTTACTCAGGGACACAGAATCGTTACTCAGGGACACAGAATCGTTTCTCAGGGACACAGAATTGTTACTCAGGGACACAGAATTGTTACTGAGGGACACAGAATTGTTACTCAGGGACACAGAATTGTTACTCAGGGACAGACACAGAATTGTTACTCAAGGACACAGAATTGTTACTCAGGGACAGACACAGAATTGTTACTCAGGGACAGACACAGAATTGTTACTCAGGGACAGACACAGAATTGTTACTCAGGGACACAGAATGGTTACTCAGGGACACAGAATTGTTACTCAGGGAAACAGAATTGTTACTCAGGGACACAGAATCGTTACTCAGGGACACAGAATCGTTTCTCAGGGACACAGAATTGTTACTCAGGGACACAGAATTGTTACTGAGGGACACAGAATTGTTACTCAGGGACACAGAATTGTTACTCAGGGACAGACACAGAATTGTTACTCAGGGACACAGAATTGTTACTCAGGGACAGACACAGAATCGTTACTCAGGGACAGACACAGAATCGTTACTCAGGGGCACAGAATTGTTACTCAGGGACAGACACAGAATTGTTACTGAGGGACACAGAATTGTTACTCAGGGACAGACACAGAATTGTTACTGAGGGACACAGAATTGTTACTGAGGGACAGACACAGAATTGTTACTCAGGGACAGACACAGAATTGTTACTCAGGGAAAGACACAAAATTTTTTACTCAGGGACAGACACAGAATTGTTACTCAGGGACACAGAATTGTTACTCAGGGACAGACACAGAATTGTTACTCAGGGACACAGAATTGTTACTCAGGGACACAGAATTGTTACTCAGGGACACAGAATTGTTACTCAGGCACACAGAATTGTTACTCAGGCACACAGAATTGTTACTCAGGGACAGACACAGAATTGTTACTCAGGGACAGACACAGAATTGTTACTCGGACACAGAATTGTTACTGAGGGACACAGAATTGTTACTGAGCGACAGACACAGAATTGTTACTCAGGGACAGACACAGAATTGTTACTCAGGGAAAGACACAAAATTTTTTACTCAGGGACAGACACAGAATTGTTACTCAGGGACACAGAATTGTTACTCAGGGACAGACACAGAATTGTTACTCAGGGACACAGAATTGTTACTCAGGGACACAGAATTGTTACTCAGGGACACAGAATTGTTACTCAGGCACACAGAATTGTTACTCAGGCACACAGAATTGTTACTCAGGCACACAGAATTGTTACTCAGGGACAGACACAGAATTGTTACTCAGGGACAGACACAGAATTGTTACTCGGACACAGAATTGTTACTCAGGGACACAGAATCGTTACTGAGGGACACAGAATCGTTACTCAGGGACACAGAATCGTTACTCAGGCACACAGAATCGTTACTCAGGGACACAGAATCGTTACTCAGGGACACAGAATCGTTACTCAGGGACACAGAATCGTTACTCAGGGACACAGAATCGTTACTGAGGGACACAGAATCGTTACTGAGGGACACAGAATCGTTACTCAGGGACACAGAATCGTTACTCAGGGACACAGAATCGTTACTGAGGGACACAGAATCGTTACTCAGGGACACAGAATCGTTACTCAGGGACACAGAATCGTTACTCAGGGACACAGAATCGTTACTCAGGGGCACAGAATTGTTACTCAGGGACAGACACAGAATTGTTACTGAGGGACACAGAATTGTTACTCAGGGACAGACACAGAATTGTTACTGAGGGACACAGAATTGTTACTCAGGGACAGACACAGAATTGTTACTCAGGGACAGACACAGAATTGTTACTCAGGGACAGACACAGAATTTTTTACTCAGGGACAGACACAGAATTGTTACTCAGGGACACAGAATTGTTACTCAGGGACAGACACAGAATTGTTACTCAGGGACACAGAATTGTTACTCAGGGACAGACACAGAATTGTTACTCAGGGACACAGAATTGTTACTCAGGGACACAGAATCGTTACTCAGGGACACAGAATCGTGACTCAGGGACACAGAATCGTTACTCAGGGACACAGAATCGTTACTGAGGGCCACAGAATCGTTACTGAGGGCCACAGAATCGTTATTCAGGGCCACAAAATCGTTACTCAGGGACACAGAATCGTTACTCAGGGACAGACACAGTATCGTTACTCAGGGACACAGAATCGTTACTCAGGGACACAGAATCGTTACTCAGGGACACAGAATCGTTACTCAGGGACACAGAATCGTTACTCAGGGACACAGAAATGTTACTCAGGGACAGACACAGAATTGTTACTCAGGGATAGACACAGAATTGTTACTCAGGGACAGACACAGAATCGTTACTCAGGGACACAGAATTGTTACTGAGGGACACAGAATTGTTACTGAGGGACACAGAATTGTTACTCAGGGACAGACACAGAATTGTTACTCAGGGACACAGAATTGTTACTCAGGGACAGACATAGAATTGTTACTCAGGGACAGACACAGAATTGTTACTCAGGGACAGACACAGAATTGTTACTCAGGGACAGACACAGAATTGTTACTCAGGGACACAGAATTGTTACTCAGGGACACAGAATTGTTACTCAGGGACACAGAATTGTTACTCAGGGACACAGAATTGTTACTCAGGGACAGACACAGAATTGTTACTCAGGGACAGACACAGAATTGTTACTGAGGGATACAGAATTGTTACTCAGGGACACAGAATTGTTACTCAGGGACACAGAATTGTTACTAAGGGACACAGAATTGTTACTCAGGGACACAGAATTGTTACTGAGGGACAGACACAGAATTGTTACTGAGGGACAGACACAGAATTGTTACTGAGGGACAGACACAGAATTGTTACTCAGGGACACAGAATTGTTACTGAGGGACACAGAATTGTAACTGAGGGACACAGAATTGTTACTGAGGGACACAGAATTGTTACTCAGGGACACAGAATTGTTACTCAGGGACAGACACAGAATTGTTACTCAGGGACAGACACAGAATTGTTACTCAGGGACAGACACAGAATTGTTACTCAGGGACACAGAATTGTTACTCAGGGACATAGAATTGTTACTCAGGGACAGACACAGAATTGTTACTGAGGGACAGAAACAGAATTGTTACTGAGGGATACAGAATTGTTACTCAGGGACACAGAATTGTTACTCAGGGACACAGAATTGTTACTCAGGGACACAGAATTGTTACTCAGGGACAGACACAGAATTGTTACTCAGGGACACAGAATTGTTACTCAGGGACACAGAATTGTTACTCAGGGACACAGAATTGTTACTGAGGGACAGACACAGAATTGTTACTGAGGGACAGACACAGAATTGTTACTGAGGGACACAGAATTGTTACTCAGGGACACAGAATTGTTACTCAGGGACACAGAATTGTTACTCAGGGACAGACACAGAATTGTTACTCAGGGACACAGAATTGTTACTCAGGGACACAGAATTATTACTGAGGGACACAGAATTGTTACTCAGGTACACAGAATTGTTACTCAGGGACACAGAATTGTTACTCAGGGACACAGAATCGTTACTGAGGGACACAGAATCGTTACTCAGGGATTCAGAATCGTTACTCAGGGACACAGAATCGTTACTCAGGGACACAGAATCGTTACTCAGGGACACAGAATCGTTACTGAGGGACACAGAATCGTTACTGAGGGCCACAGAATCGTTACTGAGGGTGTTAGAACCCGCCAGGTGGTGCCCCTGGCTGCCCACTTGACAGACCTACCCAAAGTGTGGAGTCGAAGTCCCGGTCTGTGCTTTCACCAGGGCCCCTGATGGTGGGGATGGACTTGAAACAGACCGGGACCAGGTCACGACCTCCGAGCAGGCCCACCAGTGGCAGGGGCAACCTCCGGGGATGTATTGGTACCGGGAGAGCCAGATGTGAGGAGGACGGCAGGACCTAGCAGGATGGATCACGAGCGGGGGTCCCGTGGGGTAGGCGAGGTACAGAATCGGCAGGCGGAGAGTAGTCAGGTCACACGCAGGGTCAGCAGGATAAGTCAGTCCGTAGAGAGGTCAAAACAAGCCGAGGGTCAGGATGGGAGAAGGCAGAGTAGTCAGGACAATCCGGGTCAACACAGGAGTAGGCAGCGTAGTCAGGGTCAATCAGGGTCAAAAACACAGGTACAGGACTCAGGAACTCAGATAGACCTTGCGGCGATTACTGACAGTGCAGGGCATCTTTAAATATTGCGCCCTGCACTGTCATTGGCCGCTCGGAACGCGCCCCCGGGCTGTCATTGGCCGCCCGAGGCGCGCCCGCGGGTCCCACTGCGCATGCGCGGCATCCTGTCATCCACGGCTCACCGGGACCTAGTGCCTGTGTCCCGGCGTGAGCCGTCGCCAGTGCGCATGCGCCGGCCGACAGGACGCCGCGATCCCTGACAGAGGGACACAGAATCGTTACTCAGGGACACAGAATCGTTACTCAGGGACACAGAATCGTTACTGAGGGACACAGAATTGTTACTGAGGGACACAGAATCGTTACTGAGGGACACAGAATCGTTGAATTAAAGAGTATGTCAGACAACACGCAGAGGAGTGGCAGAGGAGGCAATGTTTCAGGAGCGAGCAGACGTGGCAGCAGAGGAAGGGGTCGAGGCAGCACTAGTCGCAGCCAGAGGCCAGTGCTCCCGGTGTCATCCAGCGGTCGTGTCTCCACCGACAACCCTGCCGTCATCGATTGGTTGGCTCGGTCGTCTTCCTCTTCCCAGGTCACCTCTGACACCTACAGCCAACGGTCGGTGGGTACGTCAGACACAACCGTTAGTTGGCATGGCCCGGGAGCAAGCCCACTGAAATCACGTGTCCTCTACCTGCCCCTGTCCTTTGGTGTTCCCTCACCAAGCGAAGTATCGCATGCTGTGGGCTCAGCCCCACTGTACAGTGAGGAAGAGCTAACAGAGGGCGGTCAGGAACGGGGGGAGACATCCGCCTCTTCAGCAGCCAGGCGAAGAAGTACTGGCGAGGAGAGTGGCTCGGTAGCCGGTCTAGAGACAGGTCTGTCTCCTGACCCACACGCAGCCGAGGGGGCTAGTAGTGAGGCGGAAACCATAATTGATGATGATGAGGCTGATCGCACTTGGCAGCCTCGTCGTCATCAGGCTATTGCTTCCGCATCATCGGGAGAAGAGGGTGCCAGCTTGGCAGCGAGCAAAACAGTCGGTGGGTTGCCCAGGAGGCAGCAGGGTCGCAGCAGTGTCAGTGGAGGCAAACGGCCATGGAGTAGAGCACCAGCTCCACTGCAGCCTACCACCATGGCCAGTAGTGGTGCCGGTGTGCACGGAGGAAGTAGCAGTCAGCCAGTGAGGAGTAGCGGGGGCAAAGTTTCCTACTCGGCGGTTCTGCCTGCCCCAGCCCCCGCTCCATCACCCGCTCCGTTACTTGCTCCGTCACCCAACGTCAATCGCCCTCTATCAGCCAGTCAAGGCTCCAACACCTCTGCTGAGGGGAGTTGTCGCTCGTTTGCATCTTTCGCTCGTTCAGATGCTCCTTCTCCTGCTACTCCTCTTCACGGATTCCGTCAGCAGTCTTTCTTGGAATCCGTTTCCAAGAGACAACAGTTTGCGAGCACGCACCCGACGGTGCAAAAGCTGAATGTCCTCCTGTCCAAGTTGCTGGTGCTGCAGTCCCTCCCTTTCCAAGTGGTGGACTCAGCACCTTTCCGAGAAATGATGGCTTGTGCCGTGCCGCGGTGGAGAGTGCCAAGCCGGCATTTCTTCGCCAAAAAGGCAGTGCCAGCCCTGCATTCACATGTAGAAGAGATGGTGGGCCAGTCTTTGAGCATGTCGGTCTCTGCCAAAGTGCACGGCAGCGCCGACGTGTGGAGCTGTAACTACGGTCAGGGACAGTACATGTAATTTACGGCCCACTGGGTGAACGTGGTGCCGGCACAGCCGCACCAGCAACTTGGACAGGTCACGCCGCTTTTGCCTCCACGTTTGCACGTCCTTGGTCCAGAAAAGATGTCCGCCTCTACCACCTCTTCTTCCGCCGTGTCCTCAGCCGCCACCCCCGTGCCAAGTCCCATTACCCGACCGGCATATCACATGTGCAGGGCGCAACGGTGTCACGCTGTGCTGCACCTGGTATGCCTTGGCGAACGTAGTCACACAGGGGAGGAACTTCTAATGAATGAACAGAGAAATCGACAGATGGCTGTCTCCGCGCAAACTGAAAATCGGAACCATGTTGACCGACAACGGAAAGAACATGGTGTCTGCTCTGCGTCAAGGAAGGTTGTGCCATGCGCCATGCATGGCTCACGTGTTCAATCTGGTTGTCAAGCGGTTCCTAATATCCACCATCCCACTGCAAGACAACCTTAAAATGTCACGTAAACTTTGCATGCATTTCAGCCATTCCTACACCGCAAAGCACACCCTCCTTGAGCTGCAGCGGCAGAACGGAATTCCACAGCATCGCCTGATCTGCGACGTTGCAACAAGGTGGAATTCAACCCTACATATGTTAGACCGCCTTTACGAACAGCGAAAGGCCATCACCGATTTCCTGATGTTACAAGCGGATAAAGGTACTCCCCTGTGTAACTTAGATGCCAGCCATTGGCAGCTCATGCGTGACACCTGCCGCTTGCTCAGGCCCTTTGAGGAGGCCACGCTATTCGTGAGTCGGCAGGACTATGGGATGAACGACGTCATTCCTCTGTTGCACGTCCTGGAACAAATGCTGTTAACAATGGCTGGTCAGGGTGAGGTAGACGTGGCGCACAGATCTCAACGCCACATGACCCCTGTGGGGGCAGGACAGGAAGAAGAGGAGGAGGTAGAGGAGGACATTTGTGCTCAGGAATTATTGAGTGAAATGGGTGGTTTTTCCACTCAGCGGACAGGAGTGGAGGAGCAGGAGCATCTGGTAGAGGAGGAGGAGGAGACAGAGGACCCAGACGCACCGTGGCAGTATGCTGTGGAGATGGAGGCAGGGAGTCCCTCGCATTCCTTGGCACAAATGGCCCATAGCATGCTCGGTTGCTTGCGTAGCGACAGCCGAATAATAACCATCAGACAGAGGGATGACTTTTGGCTGTCCACCTTGTTGGACCCTTGCTACCGTTCAAAAATGGTGGCCTTTTTCACACCTGCTGAGAGGGAGGCCAAAATAACGTACTATAAAAACCACCTATGTAGTCAGTTGGTCTCTGCCTTTGTGCGCCAACGTCCATCCTCAGACACTGTGGGCCCTGTGCGCTCGCGTTCTGCTTCCATGGCAGCAGGGGAGGGGTGGGGTGGTAGGAGCAGTGGCAGCTCCACCAGCAGCGGCTGCCTCAGTCTGCAGTCGATGATGAGTAGCTTTCTTCACCAGCGCAGTGAGGAAACTACTAAGCAGCAGCAGCAGCAGCATCAGGTGGACCTGGAGCAGGACCTCAAACAACAGGCTTGGGCCTACTTGGACAGCACCCTGCCAACCGAGGTAGACAATCCCCTTGACTACTGGGCAACGAAACTTGACCTTTGGCCCCAACTAGCTGAATTTGCCCTTGAAAGGCTGTCATGCCCGGCCAGTAGCGTGGCATCTGAGCGCGTGTTTAGTGCAGCAGGAGGTATTGTAACTCCGCGGAGGACACGACTGTCCACCCAAAGTGTGGAGAGACTCACGTTTGTGAAAATGAATCAGGCGTGGATTAGTCTGGATTTCAAACCACCAGTTCCTGACACAACTGACTAAATCCGCCATGAATCATGCCCCAAACATGTTATTATTTTTAACATAGGCCTCTGTATGGCCTTCAATTTAAGCTGCTTACGCTTCGTCACTCTGCCATGGGCCCCTGTACCGCCTCCTCTTGCTGCTGCCAGGTCCAGAGTGTCTCATGGGTCCCTGTACGGCCTCCCATTGCTGCTGTCTCCATCGCCACACTCTGCCATGTGCCACTTTCAGGTCTCCTCACACTGCTGGTGGGTTCCATTTTGTCATAGGGTGCTGGCAGATTACGGGCCTCCCATTGCTGCTGCCAGGCCCGTAATCTGCCATGGGCCCCCGTACCGACTCCTCATGCTGCTGCCAGGCCCGTAATCTGTCATGGGCCCCTGTACCGCCTCCTCATGCTGCTGCCAGGTCCAGAGTGTCTCATGAGTCCCTGTACGGCCTCCCATTGCTGCTGTCTCTATCGCCACACTCTGCCATGTGCCACTTTCAGGTCTCCTCACACTGCTGGTGGGTTCCATTTTGTCATAGGGTGCTGGCAGATTACGGGCCTCCCATTGCTGCTGCCAGGCCCGTAATCTGCCATGGGCCTCCGTACCGACTCCTCATGCTGGTGCCAGGCCCGTAATCTGTCATGGGCCCCTGTACCGCCTCCTCATGCTGCTGCCAGGTCCAGAGTGTGTCATGGGTCCCTGTACGGCCTCCCATTGCTGCTGCCAGGCCCGTAATCTGCCATGGGCCCCCGTATTGATTCCTCATGCTGCTGCCAGGCCCGTAATCTGTCATGGGCCCCTGTACCGCCTCCTCATGCTGCTGCCAGGTCCAGAGTGTCTCATGGGTCCCTGTACGGCCTCCCATTGCTGCTGTCTCCATCGCCACACTCTGCCATGTGCCACTTTCAGGTCTCCTCACACTGCTGGTGGGTTCCATTTTGTCATAGGGTGCTGGCAGATTACGGGCCTCCCATTGCTGCTGCCAGGCCCGTAATCTGCCATGGGCCCCCGTACCGCCTCCTCATGCTGCTGCCAGGTCCAGAGTGTCTCATGGGTCCCTGTACGGCCTCCCATTGCTGCTGTCTCCATCGCCACACTCTGCCATGTGCCACTTTCAGGTCTCCTCACACTGCTGGTGGGTTCCATTTTGTCATAGGGTTCTGGCAGATTACGGGCCTCCCATTGCTGCTGCCAGGCCCGTAATCTGCCATGGGCCCCCGTACCGACTCCTCATGCTGCTGCCAGGCCCGTAATCTGTCATGCCCCTGTACCGCCTCCTCATGCTACTGCCAGGTCCAGAGTGTCTCATGGGTCCCTGTACGGCCTCCCATTGCTGCTGTCTCCATCGCCACACTCTGCCATGTGCCACTTTCAGGTCTCCTCACACTGCTGGTGGGTTCCATTTTGTCATAGGGTGCTGTATGGCCTCCCATTGCTGCTGCCTCCACCGCCACACTGTGGCTCCACACTCTGGTTTTGGCCCCGTGACTGCCCAAATGAGTGAAGTGTGCGGTGATTCTAAGATCGACGGCACTCATCTGCATGTCATACTGACAGTATTATTTCTCTTCCCCAGCAGACTCCAAGGGCATTTAAATTAAAGGTACAGTGTTCTGCACTAATATAAAGGCTCTCTGAAGCCTAGAAACACCCTTTTTATAAGTTAAATTCGCAGCGAATATATTCGACTCGAATCGAATTTATTCCGCGAATTCGCCGAATCAGTCGAATTGAATTTTTGAATACTTCGCTCATCTCTAATTAACGCCATACTTGTCACAGTGACCGGAGTGGCATGTTCTGAAAATAATGTTTACTACTAAGAATTTAAAAACAAGGGACTTGATATATTATATTGCATTAGAACTACAGTATCTCTTTGCATGTAAAATAATATCTTGTAGGGAAATGGCCATACAAAGATTTGATTATGTGAAATCTGAGGAATAAATGAGTGCTATGGAGAATAATGTAAGAGAAACTGATTGTGCTCTTCTCTACTTTGTTGCTCCTTCATGTAGGTAGCTGATATATTTAGTATGCACTATGCACACCTATGGTGTATTGGTTATCAATAGAATAGCATAAAAATTGGCATTTCAAATCAGCAATATCCAAGGTCCTTGTCATAAGAATAGATATATGCTTCAACACAGAAATTGACCTTGTTCTCATTGTGGTCAGAAGCCACAAGACACAAAGTTGTCAATAAAAATAAGCATTTCACAGGATGTACGTATGTAATATCAAAAGGTGAATTAGTTCATGAAAGAACTTGAAAGCTACAAGAAAAAAAAAAAAAGAAGAAAAATGAGAGATGAAACATTAGAAAAGGATTATGAATGTCATTGTAATATGTAATGTTTGTTAACTATGGATGAGGTTTGAGTTTGCGGGGATGTAGGGTTCACCCTGAGCTCTAGATGTTCGCACTTCGGCAAACAACCAAACTGGCCAGTTCGCCCATCTGATGATGAACTTCCCACCTAGGGCTATGGTTGTTAGATGGCCATCGACCACCTGTGTTCTAGCGACTAATGGGGTATCCTTAGCCCTAAATAGCTGAATATAAACTGTGGGGTGGGTTGCTGGCCAGAATCTTTGACCAAACATGACCATGTAGCCATGTCTGGTTAAAGACGTTAGCCAGCATCCCTGGCTCCTTTGTTTAAATTCAGCTGTGATTGGGGCCTGTCATTGGTTACTAGGATGTCGGCAGTCAAAAAAAAACCCAAACCCTTATCTTGGATAAAGGTCTGGATAATTGTTGGGTATAGATGATAAAGGTAATCCTTGGCTTATTGTTTACAAACAGAATAAAGTGGATGCCATTTACTGGTGTAGCACTACCCCTTAGGGATTGCTGATGAATTTGGGGCCCCCTATAGTCCTGTATAGCCAGACAATTAGCACCTTCCACACGACTTTCATCCACAGACAGAAATTAGGCCTTGAGCTTTGGTTTTGTTGTTTTATTGAGGGGATTAATCTTGGATAGGCTTTAGAGATGTATAGGATGCCCAATGGAACTGAAATATGAGGACAACTTCCTGAACTATTCACAGCTTCTTCTCTCGGACACACAGTCTCTGTTGGAGTTGCTAGCCAGCAGCTGGATAGACTCCTCTTCACCCAGTAATCTGGACGTTTTATTCCTGAGCAGGAGATCTGGTTCCTGTTGCACAGTTACTAGCAAAGGGCTAATCTGGTGTGCTCATTCCCCTATCTGCCAGGGGGTGTAGGTGTACTCACTCAGATCCTTTCCTCTACAGCTTGTGGAATGGCTGTTGCTACCAGGCTTTTCATCTGGGACACAGAGGGTTGCTGTTAGTGGAGGGAATATTGTGTCTTTTGAGTAAGAACAGTGCCCCAAGGGCCAGATAAAGGCAAGTAAAGGGCCACAGTTTGGATACCACTGCTTTAAATCATGTTTATTAAAACCAGATTAAATGCCAGTCACAAATTAAGTCTAAAATCCAAGCTCATGGCACACTACAGTGTCAGATGCGCCTGTGCTGGTGCAAGCCGGTAGAATGATCGTCTCACCTGGAAGTGATGTACCTGAAGTGATGTGGTCGAGGAAAGAGTGAGATGATCATGCTACTGCCTTGTACCGGCACAGGCAGATCTGACAGTGCAGTGTGTCATGAACGTTTGATGGGCTTGGATTTTGTGAGTGGCATTTTATTTGGTTTTAATAAAGTGGATTTACAGTATTACACTCACGCCCGGTTCACATCTATGTGGGTGGTGCCGCTGCGGATCAGCATGAAAATCCGCGCAGTCGCACCACTCATACAGAGAAATGCAGACCATTGGATTCAGGTGTTCCAATCACCTCCATGGCCACAGGTGTATAAAATCAAGCACCTAGGCATGCAGACTGCTTCTACAAACATTTGTGAAAGAATGGGTCGCTCTCAGGAGCTTCGTGAACTCAACGTAGTAATGTGATAGCTTGCCACCTGTGCAATAAGTCCATCCGTGACATTTCCTGGCTACTAAATATTCCCCGGTCAACTGTTAATGGTATTATAACAAAGTGGAAGCAACTGGGAACAACAGCAACTCAGCCACCAAGTGGTAGGCCACGTAAAATGACAGAGTGGGGTCAGCACATGGTGAAGCACACAGTGCACAGAAAAACACCAACTGCCTGCAGAGTCAATAGCTAAAGATCTTCAAACTTCATGTGACCTACAGATTAGCACAACAGTGCGTAGAGAGCTTCATGGAATGGGTTTCCATGGCTGAACAGTTGCATCCAAGTCTTACATCACCAAGTTCAATGCAAAGGTTGGATGCAGTGGTGTAAAGTACGCGGCCGCTGGACTCTAGAAGAGTGGAGACCTGTTCTCTGGAGTGATGAATCACGCTTCTCTGTCTGGCAATCTGATGTACGTATCTGGGTTTGTTGGTTGCTAGAACAGTACTTGTCTTACTGCATTGTGCCAAGTGTAAAGTTGGGTGGAGGGGGGATTATAGTGTGGGGTTTGTCTTTCAGGGGTTGGGCTTGGACCCTTAGTTCCAGTGAAGGGAGCTCTTAAGGCATCAGCATACCAAGACATTTTGGACAATTTCACACTCCCAACTTTGTGGGAACAGTTTTCGGATGTCTCCTTCCCGTTCCAACATGACTGCGCACCAGTGCACAAAGAAAGGTCTATAGAGACATGGATGAGCGAGTTTGGGCTGTAGGAACTTGACTGGCCAGAACAGAGTCCTGACCTCAACGGAACAGAACACCTTTGGGATAAATAAGAGCGGAGACTGTGAGCCAGGCCTTCTTGGCTGACATCAGAGCCTGACCTCACAAATGTGCTTCTGGAAGAATGGTCAAACCTTCCCATAGACACCCTCCTAAACCTTGTGGACAGCCTTCCCAAAAGAGTTGAAGCTGTTATAGCTGCAAAGGGTGGGCCAACTCAATGTTGAACCCTACGGACTGGGATGCCATTAAAGTTCATGTGCGTGTAAAGGCAGGCGTCCCAATACTTTTAGCAGTATAGTGTATGTAGAAGCAAATCCTTAACCTTTGCCAATTTTTCTGTGAACTTTCAGTGTCTTTTGGGATGTCTGTCATATGATATTTTCTTGCAAGGGCCCAATTTTTATTTTTTGGTTTACTTTAATAAATTTTAGTAGGTCAAAGTAAATAAATGATCCAATATCAAGTATTGAGACTTTTCTCAGTGGGTAAGAAGACCTGGGAACCCGGGAAGAAGTCTCACTGATATAATTTGTTATGGACATACTTATCCCATTAACATGTACATAAATATTAATCCAGCACACACCCACAGTGGAGTACATAGAAATTTACTGAAAAATACAAATTTTATATACTGCTTAATTACATTTGCCTAGCTGGTATTAAAGCTTTTAGCATGAAACAATGTACTTCACTTCTCTAAATTTTCACAGGTCTTAGTTGCAGGATTGCCTTTGACATGGATTGTAGAGGATTTGAGGGACCCACAGAGTAATAAGTATGTTCTAGGGCCCACCCACTATGAATTTTCTGCATGTCTTGTAAAGCTAATATCAAATGTAATACATGGCCAAGCTAAGTATACAAGTATGCCAGTGGGGGACTAGGAGTTTCTCCAGGTTTCTAAATAATCTTTACCTTCAAAAGCTATAATTCAAAATCAGAAACCAATAAGAAGAAAAGCAAAATATGTCAAATGTTCCCAGACTGACTGCTTGACACCTCCACAGAAGACTGGCATTACATTTTACAGACATGCCAGGACAAGTACTTTAGCATTTTTTACTCTGTACTTCACTCAACCCATTTCTTTAGATTATTACTATATGTGTGCACAAACATTGTACTACATAACTTATGTTAGGTTGGTTAAAATCTATATTTTGAGAAATGTTTGGTTACATTTGCACCACATTGAGGGTTATTTACTAAAACTGAATGGTGCAAAATCTAGTGCAGCTCTACATAGAATCTAATTAGCTTCCAAGTATTACTGTCAAAGATTAAAGTAGTTGTAAAGGCCCAATATTTTTTCTCTTCATGCATTCTATGCATGAAGGTAAAAAGCTGTGTGCAGCACCCCCTCCCCACCTCCAATCTCTCCTAATATTACCTGAACCCAATGTCGATCCAGCGATGTGCACAAGAGCACATCTCCCTCTTTCCTCATATGCTGAGACAGCAGTGGGAGCCATTGGCTATCAATCACAGCTGGTGAGCCAATGAGGAGAGAGAGGGGCCAGAGCCAAGCAGTGGCTCTGTGAATGGACATGCAGAACAGCAGCTCAGGATCAAGCCTTCTTGGGTACCTCTTTAGCAAGCTGCTTGGTCTGGGGGCACTAGTCAGGAGGAAGTGGCAAGGAGCGCTGGTGGGGGACCAGGGAAGAGGAGGATTGAGGCTGCTCTGTGCAAAATCACTGAACAGAGCAGGTAAGCATAGCATGCTTTTTTTATTGCCTTTATTATCACTTTCATTAAACAAGCTGATTGACTGCCATACACTGCTGCACCACCTTCTAAGTTCTCTAGTTTTAGTAAATCCTAGAAATGTGCAGTTCCTTTTGGTCCGAATCTAGATTCTGAAGAATTTCTAGTTATTCGAAGATTCAGATGTATCCCAATTTCCTAATAACAGTAGTAATGAGTTTCATTAAAATTAATTTTTTAAACTTTTTCTACCGAATTCCAAATTTTCAGAATGATTCAAATCGGTCAAAAATGTATCGCCCGATCTGAATTCTGTGTGAAGAGTAGCTGGTTGTTAAGGAGACAGCTGGCAGCTGCTTATCGACCAATGACTCATCAGCTGTCCGTGCTGTTTCCACTGAAAAGAATTGCCAGTAATGAAAAAATATGAAAAAAAAAATTCCTAGGAGCCCCCCCCCCCCCATCCCTACCAGGACTGGATATGGATTTTAACGGGAATCCCATGGCAAAATTAAAAGCCCCACAAAAGCCATACCAGACCCTTATCTGAGCATGCAGCCCAGCAGGGAAGGAAAGGAGGTGGAGCAAGCAAGTACCCCCCCTCCTGAACCATGCCAGGTAACATGTCCTTAACATGGGGGGGGGGGGGGGTTCTTTGGGGTAGGAAGGACGCTGATTTCATTCATATTTTTTTTTTTAATGCCAGAAATTCCTTTTTACATTCAGCTGTCAAAATTTGGATTGGTTGATAAATTTTCAATCAGTTTAAATTTGAATCATTCTTAAAATTTGGAATTTGTTAGAAAATAAACAAAGGAATTCCAAAACAAATCCACAAACAAAATTAGTAATATAACCAATTTATCCAAAATGAAATGCATTTTTCTGTTCTGCACATGTCTAGCAAACCCCCCCTCCCCATTGTGTTCATCCAGTGTATACCAATTAAGTTATATTTGTACTGGTTAGTTACAGTATTTAGCATAAAGTGAAGCGCTCTAATATAAATCACTATTCCCTAAGTATTCATAAAAGATATGTAATATTTACATATATGCAGTAGATAAGGAATCTGTGCAAGGAAAGTATGCAAAATACTACCAAATACAAAAAAAGGGGATATAACAATGAAAGGATTAAATGGAATATAACTGAATCCATTTTGTATACACTAATACAAGATGCTAGTTTAATATATATATATGAGATGTGTGCACACTAACAAAACTGTCTATCTCAGCTTCATGTAGAAATGAGTGTTTTTGCAAACCCTTACAAAAAAGCAGATAAGGTTTACTCTCACTTCTGAAAAGTTTTAACCACAACTTGGGTGTTAGGTCAGATTAGAGCCATGGTCTGGGCGTTGGGTCAGATTACAGCCATGGTCTGGGCTTTAGAGCAGATATGGTATGATAGATAAAGCAGAAGAGTGAAAATGCAAACCTCATACAAATAATTGTTGAGTTAAGGTAAAATAATGTACATGTATTTGATTGGATGGTCAGAGGGTGTGTTTGCCTAAAGACTACAGTATAATAACCCTGATGTTATGCCAATAAAACTGAAGTGTTTGCAATCGCAACTGAGGTGATTTGAGTGCATTCACTTTCCGAGATCTCGTAGCTGTGTCCAGGTGTGACCGTTGGTATCTTGAGGGGGCCCCCACGGAACAGGAAAAAGACCACCTACCTACTTTCAAACAATATTATAATAATATAGAAAAACACAATCAACATTTTAGAACAAAATATGTGCAAATCATCCAAAACCAGTATTGATCAGTCCCATACACCATTCAATGTTTATTTGAAAAAACAAAAACAAATTTCTTTTGTGTCCACAAGAAATTCACACTTTATCCACCACTGGCAAAAGCACAGATGTGTCCACCACCAAGCACCCCTTCAGAGTGTTCACTCACCTGGTGTGATGGGCCCCACTGAAAAAGTTAAAATTGCTTATGAAAGATATATCAAAGCTGGCATCCAAGGACTCTCTTCATAATGGTCATTAGTCTCCCCAGTAGTGATGTCATATAAAGCCTAAAAGGGAAAGAACACGTAGTGCAGACTTCAAACCATTTTTTTCTGTTAGAACTTATCAATATACACTCACATGGTAGAACAATAAATGTGCTTGTAAAGTTGAAAAAACTCCAACAAGATGGTGTCCTAGCTCTGCCCTGCGTGATGACATCACTGCCTGTTAGACGCGTTGCTCCCAATCAGCTTTCTCAAAGGCTGGTTAGTTATAACATTTGAGAATGGTTAAAACAGATACTCATCCTATATAATGAGGTCAATCAGTCCCTTTGAAAATACTTAAAAACATGATATAAGCAGTTCCTGGGTTACCAACAAGATAGGTTCTGTAGGTTTGTTTTTAAGTTGAATTTGTATGTAAGTTGGAACATGTAGATTTTTTTAGTGTAAAAAGCCCAAAAGATTTTTTACGTTTCACATAGCATAGAGAAGGGTTAACTAGCCATACAGTGATGTGGGATGGCTGACAGGTCCACAGGACCATAGGTGTCAGCATGTGGTGAGTAGCAAGATGGCCACCAAGTGGTTTCTGGGACCAGAGTGACGTCATGCTGCCTCCGTTGAATTATAAAGGTAAACTCATACAGTACAGTGGAAAGCAACAGTTGGCTGTCTTTGTTGGCCTCAACTCTCTCCAGTCTCTTTATTAAAATATACCAGTGTAAAAAAAGATGCCCTTGAATCCGGGTGATATGTGGAGCATTGGGAGCTAATTAACTGCTTCATACAGTCCTTTGGCACAGCCCTTACTTGGATCAGCAGAACAAACTAACCCATCCCCTATTTTTTCCCTTTCCTGTTCCCCCCCCCACACTACATGGGATGATATTACAATCTACCACCTATTTACCATACTCTCTTCATTCTTCTACATAACACAAAATGAAATCACAAGATCCAAAATTCTAAATATAAGCTTAAATATAGTGTCACAATGCTAAAGTGCCAATATCATGACATAATGTTCTTTTATTGCAATTAGAGATGAGCGAATCGAACTTGGCGAAGTGGAATTCGTTTCGAATATTAGGAAAAATTCGATTTGCGCCGAATCCGAAAATTAGCAAACTTCGGATGCACGAATCGAATTTTCCCCGATCGGCCGATTTTCATCCCTTCTACAGCTGGCAAAAAGTGTCCCTGCAGAGAGCTCCGCTATTTCTGACAGTTCTCTGACAGTTCCTTCACATTTACAGCGGTTGAAACATTGTATCTATTTGTTTCCATTTAGGATACAGATGTTTTTATTCGGAAACAAATAGATACACTTTTGCTGGAATTCCTCCTCCTCCTCCTCCTCCTCCTCCTCCTCCTCTTCATCCTCCTCCTCCTCCTCTTCATCCTCCTCCTCCTCCTCTTCATCCTCCTCCTCCTCCTCTTCATCCTCCTCCTCCTCTTCATCCTCCTCTTCCTCTTCATCCTCCTCTTCCTCTTCATCCTCCTCTTCCTCTTCATCCTCCTCTTCCTCTTCATCCTCCTCTTCCTCTTCTTCTTCATCCTCCTCTTCCTCTTCTTCTTCATCCTCCTCTTCCTCTTCTTCTTCATCCTCCTCTTCCTCTTCTTCTTCATCCTCCTCTTCCTCTTCCTCAATTGAAGCTGCTTCTGCTCCGCCACTCTGCCATTGGACTCTTGATAGTCGTCTCCCCACACTGCTGATGGGGGGACTTTTTAACATAGGCCTCTGTATGGCCTTTAATTTAAGCTGCTTACGCTTCGCCACTCTGCCATGGGCCCCTGTACCGCCTCCTCATGCTGCTGCCAGGTCCAGAGTGTGTCATGGGTCCCTGTACGGCCTCCCATTGCTGCTGTCTCCATCGCCACACTCTGCCATGTGCCACTTTCAGGTCTCCTCACACTGCTGGTGGGTTCCATTTTGTCATAGGGTGCTGTATGGCCTCCCATTGCTGCTGCCTCCACCGCCACACTGTGGCTCCACACTCTGGCTCCACACTCTGGTTTTGGCCCCGTGACTGCCCAAATGAGTGAAGTGTGCGGTGATTCTAAGATCGACGGCACTCATCTGCATGTCATACTGACTGACAGTATTATTTCTCTTCCCCAGCAGACTCCAAGGGCATTTAAATTAAAGGTACAGTGTTCTGCACTAATATAAAGGCTCTCTGAAGCCTAGAAACCCTTTTAATAAGTTAAATTCGCAGCAAATAAATTCGCATCAAATCGAATTTATTCCGCAAATTCGGCGAATCAGCCAAATCGAATTTTTGAATAATTCGCTCATCTCTAATTGCAATGAACGGTGTTTTTGCCTCAATATATTTCTCCATCAGCACTGCACTGTTTCCATGCTGCAGAAAGTCATGGTTCAGTTATTGTATTTTATCCTCATTATGCCAGTGGATGTACTGTACAGGATTTGTACTCTGTGATACACCTGTATTGCACAGTCTTTATATTCCATTCAGGATTTGTATTTTTTTTAGTATATGTTCTCTGTATTCATCTTCTGCATCACACATACACAGAAATATATACTCAAATATAAAATACAGGCAGTTCCCAGGTTATGAACAAGATAGGTTCTGTAGGTTTGTTCTTCAGTTGAATTTGTATGTAAGTTGGAACAGGTACATATTTTAAGTGTAACTCCAGTCCAAAAAATATTTTAAAGTTTTGGATAGCATAGGGAAGGGTTAACTGGCCATGCAGTGATATGGGATTGCTGACAGGTCCACTGGACAGTAGGTTGCAGTATGCTGTGTGCAGCAAGATGGCCGCCCGGCAGTTTCTGGGACCAGCTTGATGTCATGCTGCCTCTGTTCTTAAGTAGGAGTCGTGTACATGCAGTCTCTGAGTTACAAACATATAACAAAAAAGATACACGAAAATGTACTTTACTAATAGATATTAAATCAATCTTCCAGGCTTGATATCCATGGTGGATTGGTTTGATATTTGGCTGGAAGATATCCTGAAATATATACTAATGCATTCTTTATGTTTAATGATGTAGGAACTAGGGTAAAAGGAGAACATGATTCTTTGGGACCCTTTCACAAAGGAAAGTTAAAATAGCCTAGGAGTTGAGTTTTGGTTGCACAGGCTTTACATGCCTTCCTTGTGAACTTTGAGCCCCCCAAAAATTAAAACTAAGCAGAAAATTACTATAATGGCCAACATCAATAAGCTGGCATTTTAGGATAGGAAGCCTTATATTTTTTGTCCTCTCTCTTGAATCAGGTTGCCACCATAGAATAGCTGGCCGTTAGTCTATAGAGGATAAGCCATACATCTGGTGTTTTAGGCTGCACTTAAGAAGGGCACACTTTTTTAAATTTTCTTAGAACCAAAAAGAAAAAAATCCAAGATAGATATTCGATATTGCTAGTATTCAAAATAGTATTCAAAAAGTATTAAAATATTAATGAAGATTGATACTGCTGCCCCTATTCTGTTTAGGCCTGTGGGCAAAGCAAAACTTCATGGTGTCTCTGGCTGAATTTAGCAATATAACAAGGGAGCATAGCAACACATGCTGTGTAAAGTCAAACATGAACTCTGGACAGATATGAAGGACAAGTTAATGACATGATGTATTAATTAATAGTCAAATGTTATTTTTAATGCAAGCAAAATAAATACTTGAATTTGACTTAGAAAGGTAGGAAAGGAAGAACAAGGATTCAATTATTTAATGTTTTGACAAACACCATGCTGCTTCTCTTTCACTGCCCATTCACAGGCTGAGAATGGATACATGATAACCTGTCCTCCAAGCAAGTGGGTAGAATGAACCTTCTGTCTAGAAAACTGAGGATATTGAAAACTGAGGACATCCAGTTGCAGAAAATAGTGAGTATTGCAGTAAAAGCTGTTTTTTTAGTGTATATTTCAAAGTGCTCTTATTCTGGAGTTCGTTATTGTGATGCTGTTTATATTGACCACCAACATTAGAGACTAACAGAAATCCAATTAGTTAATAAATGGCCAAGATGGAGGATACAGTTTCACACTGTTTCAGAGCTATTTTATGACTGGTGTTCTGGTTTAATATGGCAGATGCTGATTTTGACCAACCTCAACATGAACGACTTAAGGACAGCCAATTAGATATTGAACAATCAAGATGGAAGATGTGGGGCTACAATGTTACATGTAGGCTTTTTTTTATAAGTGCAGCAAATGTCCATTACATTACTAATTTTGTTATTGATACTTTTTTTTATTTGCAATAACTTCCAAATTTTATGACAGTCTTTTGGGATGTACCCCTTCTTTAAAGTCCAAGCAGTACTAATACACAAAATGCAGAATGTTAATATGATCTCTGAGGGAAAAAAACCCACACAAGCCAAGGTAAACAGCACTGGTAATTAAACTTGGATAGTTAGTGTCAGGGATCACCGCGACGCATGAATCTGCACACGCGTAGGTGTCCAACAAGACATGCAGGTATGCGGGCACTAGGATCCAGGCTTGCCTGTCACCTATGACGGCGCTGGGCAGGCACTAGGACCCAGGCGCGCCTGTCAGTGCCGGGAGGGCTATTTAAACCAGCCCTGCACAGACAAGTTGCCATACGGTCTTCTTGCCCTGTTCCTGCTAGTGTGTTTCCTGCTGATTGATTCGTTGCTGATCCTGCTGGATCCTGATTTCGCTGACTTCTCCTGCTCTGACCCCTGGCTCATTTGACTACTCTTCTGGACAATTCTACTGATCTGAACTCGTGTTACCGAACCCGGCGAGTGACTTGACTATTCTTTGCCTGCTGCCTTGTACTGCTTTGCCTGCTGCTGATCCCACTGTTACTGAACCGGCCTGTCTGACCACCTTTATTGCCCTGCTATCCATCCGCCCTGCACGGATCCGGTCACCACTGCTCAGGCCCATCCGCCTCTTCACGTCAGGCTCTCCACCTGTACACACTTCTGGCGGATCCCTCTACCACAGTTGGGTGTACTCAGGGGCCACGACCTAGTCTCAGTCTGCTCCAAGTCCATCCCCACCATCAGGGGCCCTGGTGAACAGCAGACTGCGGCTTAGATTCCGCGCTCTGGGGAATCCTGTTCTGTGGAGTGCTAGAGGTACCGCCAGGCGGTGTCTGACAGTTAGTGAGATAAGAGAGAGCTATGGACTGGGAGGGGGAAACAATCACAGAGATAATACTGGTCATAAAAATGTTGGATGTGATTTAGAAAACGGAGGTTCACATTTAGTCCATCTTTTGTGTCAAATAGAAGTATCATTCTTAGTTCAAAAGTTTTCCTTTCCGGAGTAGTTTTGAAATTCCCTTTAAGAACTAAAACATTCATGTCTTCCATAGTGTGGTCTGGTTGTAAGAAATTATGTTCCACGGGAATGCAGAAATCATCTTCTTATGCTTTTTACTGTTGTGTGTCTAAATTCACCGTTTGTGATTTCTGTCCTGTTTCACCAACGTAAGATCCTTTGTTCCATTTTTTGCATTGGATCAGGTACACCACATTACTGGAGGTACAGCTGTCTGATTCTGTGATATTGAACCTTAGTGACTTGGAGAGGATCTGCCAAGAGGAGTGGGCCACAATCCCTCCTGAGATGTGTGAAAACCTGGTGGCCAACTACAGAAAACGTCTGACCTCTGTTATTGCTAGCAAGGGATTTGCCACCAAGTACTAAGTCATGTTTATGAACTGGATCAAATACTTATTTCCCTCATGAATATGCAAATCAGTTCTTAATTTGTTAGACATGCATTTCTTTTGAATTTTTTGTTGCTATTCTGTCTCTCAGTGTTACAATACACCTACCATTAGATTTTTAGACTGATCATATCTTTGTGAGTGGGCAAACATTCAAAATCAGCAGGGGATCAAATACTTATTTCCGTCACTGTATTTCCTTTGCTCTTACATTATGCAGGAGGTCAGGATGGACTCCCTTCCAGTATGCACCCACAACAGGATCCACTGAACAAAGTTTTGAAAGCCTGAGCGGAGACCCTAAGGCTGGCCATACATTATACAATTTTCTTGGGATTTTTGCTTTAGATTTACCAAAAAACTTATGATGGGAGGTCAAGCCCAAACACCTTCAGTTGTATCCAACTAGGCACGCCCTTGGAATACACAGTTGAAGGTAAATCTAAAGAAATTGGACAGAAAATTGTATAGTGTATGGCCAGGCTTAGCTTCTTTTAGGTTCACACGAAAAATTTAGATGTTAAAACAATTTAAAAAAGTATCACGGACAGTACTTCATTGTTTCTATTGCAAATGCACTAATTCAACTATAATCAAGTATTCTGTTAGTAATAGTCACTGAAATAATTACTTTAAGGGATAAAACTTACACACTTTGTTCAATTTCATTTAAAAACCATTAAACCATAGTATAAAACCTGTTACATAAAACTCAGACTCTGTAGAGAGAAGTTAGTCAGGGAGGTAAGAAGAATAGTAGCTAATGTACATTTCCTGCCTTGCAGCACCTTCAGAATTATTGCTGAATGACAATGTGTTGTACATCAGATACGACATTATTGCTCTCTACTGATACAGCAAAATTTGTTAAACATGGGTTTACTATCTAATTTAATACCTACAGGACTTAATAACAGGCATTTTATGACACATTTGCATACAGTCTCATTTGGCTTGTTCTTCGTTTTCTAAACCTTGATCTAAGCATAATACAGAATGTAGCATTATCTGGCATCCAGTGTGAAGGTGCTTTTAACTATCAATCCATTCTTCATTTGTCAGGATTTTACAGCAAGCTGAGACTACTGTGTTTAATAACTCAGTGATTTACAAGGCAGGTCTTTTAACGAGCAACAGTGATTTTATTAATTTTGTCATTGAACAGTATATTAAAACAACTGGAAAGAGCAATAATGGGGCTAGATTAGTTACCTTTATCATACAGACTGTTTGCTATCAGACAGAAACATACTGCTGAATAGTTTATTCAGAAACACAATTTCCATAAGCACCGTTCTATTTGTCAGAGCCTGGATTCAAACCTGCGCCTTCTGCGGTGAGAAGCAATGTTTCTTCTTGCTGAGCCACCTAGAATGCTGGACAGCTCCCTTGACAATTCTTTGGATGATCTTGCCTTGGCCCTGTTTGTCTTGAACCCCTTGCTCCTGCCATGAACTTCCTGGTAAAAGCCAAAGTCAGCATTTCCTCTTTGCCAGATTATTATGCCTTCATCAGCCAATATCCCGCTTGTCTCTACTGCTGCCGTCTAAACCTTTGCTACTGACCTTTAGCTTGTTTCTGGACTACGATTTCACCTCATCCTCATCTACTACCGTTTCTGACCGACCCTTGGCTTGTTGACTGACTCCGCTTCTGCTTGATCCTTAACTTGTTTGATCTGCTATTGGTTTCCGGCTTGCATCATTTCCCAGGGTGACCTGCCTGTGTACCTATCCTGCTGGTTTCAGGTAAGCCTTAACACTGCTATAGCAACTGGTCTCTGAACCTGACCGTGACACTATCAAATGATTGAGAGATGCAGTTGTACCCAATGGTATGAAAAAACCTTGCTTCTTCTGCTCGATCCGTGAAGATGCTTCTTTAGAATTCTAAAAAAAGAAAGTTAATAAATATGACAGAAGTGTCACGTAGCTGGTTTAGACTGAGCTGGTCAGAGAGCAACCCCTACACCTCCTGGAGATCCAGTTCGAAACATCTTGGAACCCTATGCAGAGCTGGAGCAGACCAACTGGCAGTAGGAGGATACTGGATCTTGAATGCGTAGTCAGATGGGCAGAGGTCAGCAAAAACCGGGCAGAAGGAGTGCAAAGCCAGGAGCGGGGTCAGATCCAGGCCAAGGTCAGCATCAAGCAAACAGACGATGTACCAGAACATCAGACAGGAAGCAAGGTCGGGTCACAAGTCATAGTCAACAGAGGTTCAGGAACAAGCAGGATGAACAAGTTGGGTCAGAACGCAGATGAGCACTGGATCAGGTCACCGGCAGGAGTTGATGACCACTCAGCAATGAACCTGAGTCCTATATGGACACCAAAGTTCATCAAACAAGCTGACTCACATCGTATGTACTCTCCAGCGCCTCAGGATATGCACAGCCAAAAGGGAAGCCAAGGGTACCAGGACAGCGACAACCAAAAGGAAATGTTCCAGGGGTGCAGCCCTCCTCAGACGGGGAAATCAGCCACTGGATAGAGAGAAAACAGGTGGCGTACACACCTAGTGCATTATCTAAGGTTTATTGTAGGAATGAGATAATAAAAACATACTCACAGACGAAGCATGTATCTAAAAAGCATAGAAAAATGACAATGGCCAAAACGGCAGGCAAGGTGTTCTCATTGTCAGTGCGGTCAAATATCTGACGCGTTTCAGGGACAAATCCCTTTCCTCAGAGCTGATGACCAACCTCTGATGCTGATGTATGGACAGAGAGCCTCACTGTTGATGCCTCTTTTCTCTCTAAGCTGACTCACATGAGCACATGCACAACACTTATGTGCACGTGGCCATAAAGATGTGTGCAGGGTCCTAATGCTGTGCAAAGTTGTATGGGCTGTTCTGGTTGCATGCACATTCCAATGAGCATGGGCATTCTTTTGAGCGCAGCCTTGAGCATGACTTTCTTGGCAAAGAGTAGCCTTAGGGCTCATGTACACTGCAGCTGATAAACTCAAGTATAGGAGCTGTTCAGCTTTATTTCAGCAGACCCTGAACTCACCCTAATGTTTTCCTGTGTCCATGTACACATCTTTGTACAGGTATTTGAGTTTACAGTCAATTTTTTGAGACCGCAGAAAACTTGGGTTCAGCAGTTAATTTTATCAGCGTTTCAAACACAAAGTGCTTGTAAATGCGGCTAAATGCAGCAAATTGCGTTTATAAGCATTTGTGGTTTAAATTTTTTTTAACTCTTCCAGTTCCCGATGCTGTCCAGAGCCTTTTTTCATCATGAAAAATACATGCAAAGCATTTTCAAGGTACTCAGATGGACAAAACACTGAACACAGGATGTTCCTACCAAGCTTGTCACACATTGTAATGACCAATTCACACCTCAGACCTCTCCCACCCTTGGAAACAAAAGATATGTTAATGACCATTCACACCTTAAATTCCTCATGAAGACTCCCTGCCAGGTGACCCTAATGACTCCCTCCACCAGACACCTCTCCCACCCTTGGAAACAAAAATGTTAATTAGCTACTCACACCTAAACTAATGTCAACACATACTGCTGTCTCTGCTTCTACTCTGTATTTCTCTGAAACAGTCTGAAATAGTTAATAATTTACCACTTTTCAGTGCATTCCGGGCATTTGGGAGGTTCTCCTGTGCTTAAAAAAAACTTCTAAACGCAAACTAGCATAAACGCGTTATGCAAACGCAGCTAAACAGATGTTTTTTAACCTACATTTTCCAACAATCAGTTTCCATCATTCATAAGTGTCCCACGTACATGAGGCCTTATAATTGCAACACTGAAGGTAAAGTAGTTTTGAAAAGTATTTTGCCTACCTGTAACAGGACATAGTGTATAACATATACAGTACTTCTATTTAATGTATATAGCAAAATGTATCTAAAGCCATCAGTTTTTTCTTTTCTTTTTTTGCTTTCTGTATCCGGTTGATTGATTTCCCTTAATTTCCTGTTCCAGAGACACAACTAGAAGGGAAAACCCTTCTTAAAGAGTTGTTGCCTGTGCAAATATCATTTTTGTCTCATTTCCTTTTTCTGTGACAAACCTAAATTGCTTATGGAATTTCCCATATTTTATTGTACTAGAGACAATGATCAGTTGGACCCCTTTTCCTCCACAGTGGGGACACCAGCACCATTAAAAACCAAACAGGAGTTCTAACACGTTCCCACTCTATTCAAAACCTGAGCAAAAAGTTTTAGCTTTAGATACAAATTAGTGCACATCTTCACAGGCTACATGGGTAGCACTTCCACCTGGCAGTACTAGGGTCATTGGTTCGAATCCCAACCATGACACCACTTGCCTGGAGTTTGTTCTCCCTGTTCCTTCGTGGTTTTCCTCCATGTATTGTTGTCTCCTCACGCTCCAAAGACATGCTGGTAGGTTAAATGGATCCTGTCTAAATTGTCCCTAGTATGTGTATGTATGAATGTAAGTTAGGGACCTTAGAGATTGTACACTCCTTGAGGTTTAGGGACTGATGTGAATGTGCAATATATATATATATATATATATATATATGTAAAGTGTTGCGTAAATTGGTGGCTCTATATAAGTACCTGTAATAAATAAAATATATGTAAAAGTGTATATACTCAATTCAGCAGATGGTGAAAATTGTCATTTTGATGAAAATGTGGAATTTCCCCAAAATGTGTCATGGTAAGGTGGTTTTTAAGGGTGAATCCAGGTCTATGTGCCACTTGGGGGCTAGGGAAGATTATTTCCACTATCCTAGACCTGTTTCATGCAAAAGAATTCCCTCTTATTATCTGGGAACATGACATTAGATAGATTAGTGAGCCTGGCGTATTGTAACTATTGCCCTTTGCTGCCCACTTGTTTCAGTGATTGTCTAGTCAGTTTGTTGCCTGCATATTGTAACAACTGTCCATTTGGTGTCTACTTATTGTCACAATTTCTTGTTTTTTTGTTTAAGAATTGTCATGATTGCACTTTTAGTTAACCATGTATTGTTACAATGACCTATTTGTTGTACATGCATCATAATGATTTCTTGTTTGTTGCCGTTTGTCTTTTTACAAGTCTTGGTTTCTTGTCCATGTATTTTCAGGATTATCTAATTATTGCCTGCTTACTATAACAATTGCCCATTTCTGTCCATATACTGGTCAGTTTTGCTCATTTATTGGACACATATTGCTATGACTGCCTGTTTATAGTCCACGTGTTGTAACAATGATCTATTTGTGGTCCAAGTATTGTCAGAATTGTCATTTTCACCTTTGTATTGTCAAACCAGCATTTAGTATTTGAGCAAGCCAACCGCACTGTCAGTAGGACACTCTGCCATTAGTGTGGCTATCTCCATGGTCTTACAAGCTTTACATACATGCTATGTTTGTATGATTTTATCCTTTATTCATTCTAAATAAACCTTGGATAATGCACTAGGTGTTTGCACTACCTGTAGGCTTTTTTCTAGTTGTTGATTTCCCCATCTGAGCAGGAGGGCAGCATCTCTGAAATGCTATCCATAGGCTTCTTTTTGTTCTGGTTCCCCTGGCCTTCCTTTGGCATTGATTCCCTGGAGCCCTGGAGAGTATACATAGTTGTCAAATCAGCATTGTCTTTTTGGAGAACCATGATATTATAATTGAATTCCAGGCAGATCTGTTGCTATTAAACCACACTGCTATTATCCCCACATTTTTAACCCACTGCTCAAAGTGTGCTGCTCTTAAAGTGTTACTAAACCCTGGACCCTGCATTTGCTATATCTGGTCTCCCCAGACCCTGCATTCACTATATCCGGTCTCCCCGGACCCTGCATTCACTATATCTGGTCTCCCCGGACCCTGCATTCACTATATCCGGTCTCCCCGGACCCTGCATTCACTATATCCTGTCTCCCCGGACCCTGCATTCGCTATATCTGATCTCCCACAGTAAACACATCATGGAAATGCAATTATTTTAGAAAATATAACCTGCTAAATACTTTCTCATCAGCAGTATACATCAGTATTTTGCCTTTTATCAGTGTCCAGCTAAGCACTGGTTAAAGCTTGTAGGGGGAGTTTTCATTCTCCCCTGATTGTCCTATGAGGCTGTATATCTCCTGACCCTCTGTCTGGACAGTGCTGATTGGCCCAGTGCTAAACAGAGGCACTCTTCCAAGGAGAAAAAAAAAACCCTAGCAATACACACCAAAGTGAGCATGTGCAGCTTGCCCCCAAGGCTCTCTTCTATCAGCAGATGGATAGTAGTAGAAGGGGGGGGAAATCAAAGAAGAGAGGATCAAAACAGCCTTTTTACACAATGCAGAGGATTAACCCCTTAGGTTCCACAGTGAGTATAACAAGCATGATTGACTGCATATACAGACTGATTTTACAGTTGTGGGTTTTTTAACACTTTAAATCTATTAAATCACTATGGCAAAGTGCCCCATTCTTACCATCAAATTTCACTTGGTTTCTCGAGGTGGATTGGGGTGTAACGATGATTGCAAAACAATAGAGTGTCATTTTGGAGAACATTTCTGCACCAAAACCATTCTACTTCTCCCTATGTCTAATGCTTGTAAGCGCTCACCTTTGCTCAATGGCTTACCCTTCCATGGCTTGTAAGGATTACTCTTGCTTTGTGCTTGGCAAACTTGCTTTTTTCACAGAAAAAAAAGTGACTTTAACCACTTGCCCTCCAGAACATTTACCCCCCCCTCCCCTCATAACAAGGTTATTTTTTGCTACTGCACTACTTTAACTGACAATTGTGCGGTCATGCAACACTATACACAAATGAAATTTATATAATTTTTTTCACACAAATAGAGTTTTCTTTTGGTGGTATTTGATCATTGCTGGGTTTTTTTAATTTTTTTTTTATAAATGAAAGAGCAAAAAATGTGAGAATATGTATATTTGACTTTTTGCTATAAAACATATCCAATAAAATCTTTATAAATTTAGGCCAAAGTGTATTCTGCTAAATGTCTTTGGTAAAAAACAAAACAATAAGTATATATTGATTGGTTTGTCATAGCGTCTACAAATGTCGAATATATATACACATACACATACATACATACATACATACATACATATATACACACACACAGGATTTGTTTATACTAGTAATGGCGGCGATCAGCGACATAGTGGAACTGCGATAGTACGGCAGGCATTCTAACACTAACTGCCACTGACATCTCCAGTGACACTAATACAGTGATCAGTGCTAATAAAAAGCACTGACACTGTACTAATGACACTGGACAGGAAGGGGGAACGACTTAAATCATCTTAAAGGGCCAGGAGGGATTAATGGAAAGGGGTTAAGGACCTTTTCAGTGTCTTGAGCCTGGTTTCCTCCTACTGATTTCCTTGGGGGATCCCCTGACACCAGTACACTTTGTTCTGATTAATTAGGCGGATCAGCTGTGTGCCCCACTTTAGCTTCACTCTCTTTTGTTTAGTGTTGCATTAACAGCTTCCTGTGAGTTAGTCAGATAAGTAGAACATCAATTTCCACTAAGTCTTAGGGCTCCTACACCTTTGCTAGCAGGGGAGCCAAATAAGTAAATCAATATTAAGCACTTGCCTTCCAGAGGATTTACCCCCCCTTTCCTGACAAGGCCATTTTTTGGGATACGGTGCTGCATTACTTTCTGACAACTGCACGGTCATGCAACACTGAACCCAAATTAAATTTGTATCCATTTTTGCCACATATAGAGCTTTCTTTCATTGGTATTTAATTGCCTGTGCATTATTTATTTTTTGTGCTATAAACAAAAAAAAAGTCCAACATTTTTGAGAAAAACAACAATATTTGACTTTTTGCTATTAAACATGTCCAATAAAAAATTTTTAAAAAATCTAATTTTGTAAAATTTAGGCCAAAATGTATTCTGCTCCATGTCTTTGCTAAAAAGAAAAATCCCAGTACGTGTAAATGAATTGGTTTAAGTGAAAGTTATAGTGTTTACAAATGGCGGAATATATACTGGGATTTCAATTTTTTTTACTAGTAATGGCGGTGATCAGCGACTTATAGAGGTACTGCGGTGGGCATTTTGACACTGGGGTTAACTGACCTTAGTGTCACTGACATCCCCAGTGCCACCAATACAGTGATCAGTGCTAATAAAAAGCACTGACACTGTACCAATGGCACTGGGCAGGAAGGGGTTAACATGTAGAACGATCAAAGGGTTAACTGTGTGCTTTCCACTGTAAGCACTGCTTTGTATGGCTCTGCTATGCAGAGCCATACAAAGCAGTGTGTGGGAGTTGACAGGGGAGAAATCTGTGTTGTTTATACACAGGCCTCTCCCCCGTCAGAGATATTCGGTGATCACCGGGTGCTGGCGAGGAATCACTGGCTGGGACCCAGTGATTGACAGTAGAGGCCTTGAATGGCGGCACAGGTAGGGCGAACCCAGAACTTCAAAATCACAAATATATATACGTGATTTTGCGCACCTGTGCCACCATGTAGCGGTATTTCTTCTATAGGGCGGCGCGTAAGCGGTTAATCTATGGATATGCAGTGTTAGGCAATGATCACAGTAAGACTCATTTATTTGACATATGGTAAAGAGAAGCATAGCAAATAATTCAGCTTCCTGCATGCACTGAGCATAATGTACCATTTTTGATGCAGAGCTTGGGGGGTGCACCAAAACCGACTTTTGGAGCACGTGTGAATGAGGTTTAACGCAGCTTTGAAGCTCTGTAAATATTTAATGGTAACATTATTAACACTTGAATCCATTTAGGAAACCATTGAAGTTCCTGATTTACATTTGATTTCAACATTGTTTGTTTTATTAAACCTAATTACTGAGCCACATACACAACAGAGGCTTTTCAAGTGATGCTGTAAATTTTCTCTCTGATTAATGCTGACAAGTGATGTCACAACAATTTATTGTTTTAATTCTGCCTTTGTTTTGCCAAAGGAAGAAGAAAAAAAAAAAAAAAGACAACAGCATTTTCTATTCACATGAATTTTTCACACAGATTTTAATCATAAAGCGAGCTGCAGGATTTGAATTTCTGCTGTGCCTTTCTAATGAAGCAACATGCTGCAAGTTCGATAAAGTGATAGCGGCTCAGCACATAGACTGCCTTATCTTGAATTTTTAATGCGTCACTTGTAGTGTCTTTTATTTGATAACACTTTGAACCTCACTTCAAACAATTTAATTGTAAGCTGGATGGTGCTTGGAATACATAAGCGGTTTCCCATTTTAAATTTACCACAAATACATACACACACACACACACACTATATTGCCACCAAAAGTATTGGGCCAGCCCTCCAAATCATTGGATTCAGGTGTTCCAATCCCCTCCATGGACACAGGTGTATACAATCATCACCTAGGCATGCAGACTGCTTCTACAAACATTTGTGAAAGAATGGGTCGCTCTCAGGAGCTCAGTGAATTTCAGCGTGGTACCGTGATAGGTTGCCACCTGTGCAATAAGTCCATCAGTGACATTTCCTGGCTACTAAATATTCCACGCTCAACTGTTAGTGGTATTATAATAAAGTGGAAGCAATTGGGAACAACAGCAACTCAGCCATGCAGAAGTGTAAAGCACGCCGCCTTTGGACTCTAGAGCAGTAGAGACGTGGTCTCAAGTGACAAATCATGCTTGTCTGGCAATCTGAAGGGTGTGTCTGGGTTTGTGAGTTGCCAGGACTTGCCTGACTGCATTGGGCCAAGTGTAAAGTTTGGTGGCGGGTGGATTATGGTGTGGGGTTGTTTTTCAGGGGTTGGGTTTGGCCTCTTAGTTCCAGTGAAGGGAAATCCTAAGGCATCAGCATACCAATACATTTTGGACAATTTCATGCTCCTAACTTTGTGGGAACAGTTTGGGGATGGTCCCTTCTTGTTCCAACATGACTGCACACCAGTGCACAAAACAAGGTCCATAAAGACGTGGATGAGTGAGTTTGGGGTGGATGAACTTGACTAGTCTGCACAGAGTCCTGACCTCACCCGATAGAACACCTTTGGGATGAATTAGAGTGGAGACTGCGAGCCAGGCCTTATTATCCAACATCAGTGCTTGACCTCACAAATGCGCTTCTAGAAGAATGGTCAAACATTCCCATAGACACCCTCCTAAACCTTGTGGACGACCTTCCCAGAAGAGTTGAAGCTGTTATAGCTGAAATGGGTGGGAAAACTCAATATTGAACCCTATGGACTAAGGTGTCCCAACTTTTGCCAATATATTGTATATATATGTTGATTTTCTAAAACTGGAGAGTGCAAAATCTGGTGCAGCTCTGCATAGAAACCAATCAACTCCATTTTTTTGTCAAAGCTTAATTGAACAAGCTGAAGTTAGAAGCTGATTGGCTGCCATGAACAGCTGCACCAGAATGTGCACTATTCAGTTTTAGTAACAACCCCAAAGTGTATATATCCTGAAACTGTAGCTTTCAATGAAAATACTTAGCTGTGTCCTAAAAAGTAACATCCTCTATTCATCCCCAACCCCTACCTATTGCCCACACTTATCTATTTTTATTCTATTTGCTCACCCCTCCCCATGCCCTCTTCCTCTACTGCCTGTCTCTTTGTTCCATTACCTATGATAATTCAGTGACACCTCTTTTTGACCACTCTCACTACAACCTACGTAGTTCCATTGGCTTATATGGCTATATGGTTGATTTATACCTTACCTGTGTTGTTTCTGATTTACAGTGGATACACTGAAAATTATACCAGTGCATTCCATATAGCTTTAGAAAGATTTGCCATGTTTTAGGAAACATCTAAAAAATGTTCACTGTGCCTTATCACTACCCTGAAAGATGTATTTTTTTAATTCCTAAAAAATAGCAATGCAATTTTTGTTGCTAGGTTCTCCTATATCTTTAGCCTCTTTACTGTGTGAGAGACACTGATAGTTTTTTGAGATCTAGAGTAAGAGTTCATTAAAGTTATATCATTACTGTGCTGCTTGCTGGAGGGGAATCTGTGCCAGAGGACCTGCAGTGTATGCACTCCCTGCTTCATTCATTTGGTGGATCTGTATTTTCTATGCATTACTTGCTGCTTCTTGAATATTCCTCCTATAATAATTGTTTTACCAGATTTCATTGGACATGAAGAAGCAAAGCCCCACTTTTACAAATATGGCTGCCTCTACACACTGTGTAGCCAAAAGGCATATTAAGTTAGTAATGGGGAAAAGATCAGCTGCTGGGAGCCTCTGGTCAATACTGGTAACTAGATGTGTGTGTTTCGTTTCATTTTGATTTGTCTTTTGGCTGAAATTTCATTTTTGGAGATTTGGATGTATCCAAATCTCTGAATGGATACAAAAACGAATGGCAATTATTCTGAAAAAAGTTATAATGAAATTTATGAATGCATTTGTTTAATTTGTTTCATTCAAATGACATCACATGATTTGATAGTAGTTCAAAGCCATGGGGAATTAAATTTTAAATTTCTTAGATAATTCAGATAACAAATGGATCAGAAATTTATTACATTCATTAATTCAGATGCACTTGATGTCAGTCGATATTGTCCAATCAGCTCATTCCATTTCTCTCGTGGGTTGGACTAGTGGCCATAAATATTGAATCTTTCTAATTCAAATCCATCTGATTTGATAAACATAGCAATCTTCTAGAAAAAGTGCATTTTTTTTTTAATCCAGCCAGACCAACAAATATAATAAACTTATATATAAAATATATATATAAAATCGAGCGCAGTATGTGGATGTAGATAGGGTAGCTGCTGGCACTAAAAGGCACCTCATGAACCTCCAGAGTAAATGGTAAAATATGAAAGTGCAGCGCTAACTTAAAACAATGATTACACATATGATAGATCCCATATGAATGTGGATCGGCAAAAAGACGGCGTCAGTTCATCAGATGTGCTAAATACGTATACAGTCTCCAACACTTGAGGAGCCAGGGATAGTAGATATCAGAAATGATAAAGAAAAGCCAAGTAATGCACTAACCAGATAGCGCATGTTAAAGCGCATGGGACATTTAAGACCTGTCCCTGGTACTCAGCCACTGTATCACTGGAGCAAGGCGGTGTCATCTATAGGGTGACCACTAGATGTCATCTGTCCGGATGGGGGCCCCTCTGATGATGTGTACTTACACGATACGCGTTAGGGAAGTGCCAAGCTATGTTTATCTTATGTACATGTACCTCCGGTCTGGCCGTTTATAAGCAGCTGTACCTTTGCTAGTAAGTTCTTTTCTGATTGTTCATTTTTAAATAAACGTTATCACACTATTTGAGGCCTTTTTCCACGGGCTCTTTATTTCTGGGGAGCCTGTAAATCCAGAAGGTCCTGGGACTGTGCCTAACAAGAACACATCTGCAGTGACATCCCTGGATCCGTGATACAGCTTCTCCTGGAACCGATGACATCTAGTGGTCACCCTATAGATGACACCCACCTGATCCATCAACACAGTGGCTGGACACAGCTTCCATCCGGACAGATGACATCTAGTGGTCACCCTATAGATGACACCGCCTTGCTCCAGTGATACAGTGGCTGAGTACCAGGGACAGGTCTTAAATGTCCCATGCGCTTTAACATGCGCTATCTGGTTAGTGCATTACTTGGCTTTTCTTTATCATTTCTGATATCTACTATCCCTGGCTCCTCAAGTGTTGGAGACTGTATACGTATTTAGCACATCTGATGAACTGACGCCGTCTTTTTGCCGATCCACATTCATATGGGATCTATCATATGTGTAATCATTGTTTTAAGTTAGCGCTGCACTTTCATATTTTACTATTAGACCAACAAATATACAAAACAAATGCTGAAGATACAAAGCAATTCTGAAAAAAAATTGGTTTGACATAACGAATATGACAAAAAACAAAACTTTTCAGTTAACAAATACATCTAAAATGAAACAAATGGAAATTTTCAGCATGGACATGTCTACTGGTGACCGAAGCTGCAATTCGATTGCCATGCTCTTTAAGTTTCACTCCACCCCCTACTAGAAAATATTCCTCCTCCTATAGGCCATTGAAGTCTTCTTTCACAATAAAGACCTGATAGGAAGGGCCAGGGGATGGGAGGTACTGGACAAAGTGTAACATTTTCAAGTAAAGTCCAGATTTACATATAGCTTTCGTTTGGCTATATCTCTTGATCTATCATCATTTTGGTATACATTTGTCCAGGCAAGTAATCTCTTCTTATGAATTTAGTTCAAAATGTGCTCATTTTTTACCATCTAGATCTGTGACAAGTTTCCTTCAAGTTGTCGATTGGCTCTTTGGAATACATGTCCTTACAGGTTTCCAGTTTGCAAGATTTGACCAAAATGTATTGATTATTGCACGTTAGACAGGAACATATATACCAATCCTATTAAGTGATATGCGGTGGCCTCATTTCCCACTTTTCAGTGATACTCTCCACTATTCCCAAATACACATCCTCATAGACTAGGGCTCATGCAGATTCACAGATCAGCATATCAGACAGGCGCAATTTATTACTTAGCCTAGTGTGGGGGAAGGTGTAAAAAAAAAACAAAAAAAAAAAAAACTTAGTTTTCTCTCTCTCAGTTTTATCCATGGTCTCTACTTGTGTTGTTCAACTCCTTTTCAATTAGTGGAAAAAATATCAGTAGAGGCTTGTGTTTGAATCTTAATTTTCAAAGGATCCCAAGAAAAACATTAGTATTGCAAGCAGTTTAAATCAAGGAAAACACTACTTTTGATTTCCTAAATTTGTACCAACTACAAGGCAGTGATTTTATCCCCTGGTTTGAGACATTTTCTTTGTAGCCAAATTGTTGCCTACTGAATGAATAAATTAACAACAGATTTTATTATGGGTACTGGCCTCATTTTTCTAAAGTCCTTCCAGTTTCCCCACTATCCTGCATCCTTTCTGTGATTAGAAAAGGTTGAAGAATGAAGGTGGTGAAAATAGTGGAGCGGATAGTAAGTGGTAGACACGTGCAAGAAATACATTTTTGTTTAGTTTCAGATGCATTTGTTCATTGAATAACTTAATTTTGTCATATTTGTTGAACCAAATAATTTTCGGGTTTTGCTTCGTATCTTCGGCATTCCTTTTGTATATTCATTGTTCCAGGTCAATTCAAAAGATTTTTCAGTTTTTCTATAAGCTTGCTATATACTCAATATTTGATCGAATCAGACCAATTCAAAACAAAAGGATTCAATATTTTCGGACGCTAGTCCAACCCACCAAAAAAATGGCATGAGCTGTTTGGGCAATATACCTTTGGCCCTAGTTCACATATATGCGGCCGTGCGGGCCGTGTTTTGCGTGGGCACAAGAGCCCATTAATTTGAATGGACTCCCATGCTCCGTGACACGCAAGTCCTTGAACGTTTTCTGAAAACGCAGCCTGCAGGGGAACCTCGGTTCCCAGTACAGTTGCGTTTTCCAGTGCAGGAGGCGTGCCATTTGAACTAATGGCACCCGCCCGCGGGTCCGCATTGTGCAGGTGGTGCGGCTGCACGGATTTTCATATGGATCCTCAGTGGCACCATTTTATAAAATTAGGAATTGCAGAATATTGGGGTGCCATGAAGAAGCTTTGTAGCTTATGCATGTATTTGCAAATGTGTGCTAACTAAACCCCTGTTTTTAAAGTAAAAAATGAGTTTGTTCGCAAGCTGCTCAGTAAGTTGAGCTGGAAACCTTACTATTGTATTGTTTGACATTTTTCACCCTTCCATGTGCTCCTTGCTGTGAAGGAAAGTTATAGATTGGGACAGTTGCCATTTTTTTCGTACTGTTGATTGGACAATATCGACTGGCATCATGTGCAACCAAATTAACAAATGGAACAAAATTACGATCCATTCGTTATCTGAATTCAAATTATTGAACAAATTAGAAAATGTAATTAATTTCCCCATGGGCCCAAACTACTATCACATCATGTGACATCATCCAAATGAAACAAATGAAATGCATGCATTTGTTGTATTATAACTTTTCTTTTTGATTCATTGATAATCATTACTATATACATTCGGAGATTTGTTCCAGTTCTCTGAAAAATGACATTTTTGTCTGAAAAACGAATCATAATGAAATTAAAAGCACATGTCTAGTAAGTGGCATTGCTGGGGATGCATCACATGGTGCCTATGACAAGGTAAAAGAACAGCTATAGATGACGGTGGCGGTTTTAGACCATGGAATCTCTCAAAAGCCATAGAGCTACATGTGTATGTTTCACATATAAACACCAGTTCTAAAAAATTTAAATCATTGTTTGAAATGAATGCTGAGGATTTTAGGCCTGTCAGCCAACACCATAGCAAATTCACACAACATTGCAGAATGGCAAAAACAGCAGTTACAAAAGCTATATCACAATGACCTCATGTGTGACAAATTCTATTTCAAATTATTTGAATTTTATTTCATAACCAGGCAATATTTTTATTCCAGTAGCAGAAAACAGTATCTTATTATCTGGTCCTAATGACACTGTACCACAATTTTCAAAAAATACAGCTATGATTGACCTGTGTTATGAGGTTTGATATAATCTGCCACATTGATATTGTGTCATTTACTCAAGAAAAATATATATATTTTACAGTATAATACAGTGAAATACTGCAGAGCAGAACTAAGAGAAAATCGTTATGATTCTGTGAACTACATCGGGAAATCCAATATGAAACCGCTGATGACGTATCTAATCCCAAGTATCAACCTCAAACAAGAGTCGGACATATCTTTTATATCTCCTTTCTCAAAATACCAATGGATGATAAAACTTTCCCAATGAATTCTTGAACAAATTTTTAGACTTGGCCTTTCATCTTGTAAAATGGTATTTACCCCTTTATTCTGCTTATTAGGTAATATACAATTTATATATATATATATATACACATACATATATACATATACAGTCATGGCCGAAATTGTTGGCACCCTTGATATTTTTCCTGAAAATCAAGTATTTCACACAAAAAAGGTATTGCATTAACACATGTTTTGCTATACACATGTTTATTCCCTTTGTATGTATTGGAACAAATATAAAACAGAGGCAGAAAAGCAAATATGACATAATGTCACACAAAACCCCAAAAATGGGCTGGACAAAAGTATTGGCACCCTTAACTTAATATTTGGTTGCACACCCTTTGGAAAACATAACTGAAATCAGTCGCTTCCTATAACCATCAATAAGCTTCTGACACCTCTCACCCGGAATTTTGGACCACTCTTCCTTTGCAAACAGCTCCAGGTCTCTCTTATTGGAAGGACACCTTTTCCCAACAGCAATTTTAAGATCTCTCCACAGGTGTTCAATGGGATTTAGATCTGGGCTCATTGCTGGCCACTTCAGAACTCTCCAGCGCTTCTTTGCCATCCATTTCTGAGTGCTTTTTGACGTATGTTTGGGGTCATTGTCCTGCTGGAAGACCCAGGATCTTGGACGCAAACCCAGCTTTCTGACACTGGGCCCTACAGTGCGACCCAAAATCCTTTGGTAATCCTCAGATTTCATGATGCCTTGCACACAGTCAAGGCACCCAGTGCCAGAGGCAGCAAAACAACCCCAAAACATCATTGAACCTCCACCATATTTTACCGTAGGTACTGTGTTTTGTTCTTTGTAGGCCTCATTCCGTTTTCGGTAAACAGTAGAATGATGTGCTTTACCGAAAAGCTCTATCTTGGTCTCATCTGTCCACAAGACGTTTTCCCAGAAGGCTTTTGGCTTACTCAAGTACATTTTGGCAAACTGTAGTCTTGCTTTTTTATGTCTCTGTGTCAGCAGTGGGGTCCTCCTGGGTCTCCTGCCATAGCGTTTCATTTCATTTAAATGTCGACGGATAGTTCGCGCTGACACTGATGCTCCCTGAGCCTGCAGGACAGCTTGAATGTCTTTGGAACATGTTTGGGGCTGCTTATCCACCATCCGGACTATTCTGCGTTGCAATCTTTCATCAATTTTCCTCATCCGTCCACGACCAGGGAGATTAGCTACAGTGCCATGGGTTGCAAACTTCTTGATAATGTTGCGCACTGTGGACAAAGGCAAATCTAGTTCTCTGGAGATGGACTTGTAACCTTGAGATTGTTGATATTTTGCCACAATTTTGGTTCTCAGGTCCTCAGACAGTTCTCGTCTCCTCTTTCTGTTGTCCATGCTTAGTGTGGCACAGACAGACACACAATGCAAAGGTTAAGTGAACGTCTCTCCTTTTTATCTGCTTTCAGGTGTGATTTCTATATTGCCCACACCTGTTACTTGCCCCAGGTGAGTTTACAGGAGCATCACATGCTTGTAACATTCTTATTTATCCGCAGTTGTGAAAGGGTGCCAATACTTTTGTCCAGCCCATTTTTGGAGGTTTGTGTGACATTATGTCGAATTTGCTTTCTTTCCTCCCTTTTTTTGTTTTGTCCCAATACACACAAAGGGAATAAACATGTGTATAGCAAAACATGTGTTAATGCAATACGTTTCGTGAGAAATACATGATTTCCTGGAGAAATATCAAGGGTGCCAACAATTTCGGCCATGACTGTATATATATATATATACACACACACACACACATACACACACACACACTGTGTATATATACACACAATATTTATTACAGTATGTATTTGTTACGTTATCTTTGTGTGTTATGCAAAGCTGACCATATGACAATTTTATATTTAAACCTCCCACCACCCCGATGACATTCTATGGACTGGAAGTGTAGCGCTTTCCCACATAGGGGCAGCTGGTATATTGCCCAGGTTATTTCCCAGTAGATGCACCCACAGCCAGGTACACAGTCACTTTTTTGGCTCAGTAATCAGTCTAGGAGGTACTCTTTTCTATGTTTTATTGCAAAACGAACTTGGATGGGTGTAGGGTAACTCTAGAGATGTTAAGCAGTAACTTGAGTACACTAATTTTCCTCCTAAGAATTGGAGCAACAGTAAATATTGGGCTGAGCTCTGAGACACCAAGTACAATGTCACTGTAGGTAAGGCTGATTCTAGCAAAAGATGGTAAATAGCACCACATCGTCACTGGGATCTCTTACACCAGTCTGTACTCACTAATGTCCTTGAATATTTGTATGCCTCTTTCCAATATCTTCCAGACACCTCATCTGTGAATTCTTCAGACCAGATCCCAAGAAGCAAGTCCCTCAACCATCTTCCACAAACTTAGCAGCAAAATAAGCCCCCAGCTAGCATAGTTGGGACCTTGATGAGTAGTAGAACCATGGCTGGTCTGCCCAGAAGGGCAGTAGCCCTCCCATTTGGGATCTCCTCCTTCACGACAAGGACCTCTCTGTTCCAAGCCCCAGGCTATTTATGCTCACTCCCAGCCACCATCTGGGAATCACTCTTCAGGGATTGACTACAGCTGCATACATATTCAGCTGATGAGTTGACACTCCCAGCCCTCTATCTTCCAGAGCCCTCGAGAAAGACAGGGAGAAGCAGCCAACCCTGCCGCCAGTGAAGCACCAAACAGACCAAAAAAAAAAATCACATGCAGTTCAACTGATTACATTGAGCCAGTAACTAAATTTCCCTAACCTAGCGCCTACCTAAGAGGACACTAAAGAAGGAGACCAGGGGGAGATTTACCAAAAGGTAAATAGGCTGTTTTTTTGCAAAGGAACTTGTCCCAAAGTTTAGTGAATAAGGTGAAGCCCTGCTGACCTCCATTGTCCAATAATTTGCAAGCCTTCTTTGCAAAGTGAAGCTTCACTGCTAAGCTCTGGGGCAAACTTCCTTACAAAGATCCTTACATCCCTTGCAAAGTGAACAACCTTTATGCTATTAGTAAGGCAATCCTTAGATGTCTGCTTGTAAAAAATATTTAATAAATTTGGAATTTTATATTTTCATTCAATGAAGGGAGCACAGACACATTTGAAATGTTAGTATCCAAAAAAAGGTTAATTTGAGCCTAGTTACGTACTTTCACCACAAAAAAAGTTGCAAGCCACAGGCCATCTATGCCTATAACAGTTCAACATCCTGGAGGATAATCCACCGACACCAGGTCTGGTGTTTTAGGATGACTATGTTTGCTGAATGCATACTGAGTTATGCCACAATAGCAGAGAAGACATCTCCATTCTATATTCTGTACCTATCCAATTATTCAATTTATTGCATCTTAGAACGATTCTCTTATTTTTACCTTTGTGGCACATTAAGGAAGAATATATACAAAGTGCAAGGTAACATCGGTACAGCATATGGAAAAAAGATCTTCTAGAAGTTTTGAAGTGAAGGTGTCCTCTACAGTCAGAGTAGTTAAAGTTCTAACTAAGTCACTGAAATTCTGACAATTAATGTACAGATGACCCTCAGTCTTACCTCCACTATGACTATGTAGGATTGTGCAGTCTAATATATTGCAGAGGAGGGACCTACCTCTGGTGCCTAAGTCCATATATGGAAACTTGTGGTGCGGAGTGTGGCTGTTACTCAACTCTTCCAGCACAGCCATCTGAAACTCCAGCATTCAGATGAAGATGCTTCTCATGGGACCTTACAAGTAATGCTTAGTATGATGCAGCCCTCCTCAGATTGAGTAATCTTCAAACAAACTGCAGAAACACACACACAATGGCACAAACACCCAGAACATCACCACCATCAGCATTTATTGGATAAAAAAGTTCAATAACAAACTCCAAAACATGCTTAAAACAGGCTTTTCAGAATAGAAACTAGAGCTTTTTCCAGCAGAGTTTTTATTCTGAGATGCCTGTTTTTATGTGTGTTTGTGAGCATGTAACTGAAGTTTTTCTAATAAATGCTGATGATGGTAATGCGCTGGGTGTTTGTGCCCTTCTGTGTGTGATATTGCTGCAAGCACAGACCCTTGGAGATAAGGCATCATAGAAACATTTTATATAGAGTAAAAAGAGATAAAAAGGTGTAAGACCTCAAGGACACTGGACATTTTTTCAGCTCCTCCTGGGGGTGTCTGGCATTTTTCATCTGCCTGTAAATGCTCCTGCTTATTTGTCATGCCATGCATGCACATATAGACTTGTAGAGGAGTTTAAAATGCAAGTGTACAATCCAAACGCACACGTTCCTGCGCTAAAAATGGCTGTGTGTATAAGTGGGTTCTGCAACGACCGTCAGCTGGAACAGAACAGAATCAGCAAGGGAGCATGTCACCAGCACACCGAGGATCACCAATATGGGTCCAAATGTTTTAATGAACGATCACATAGTTACAGCAAGGCAACTTTTCAGAGTCTCTCAGGACCCCTTCATCAGCCATGTGACAATGCCTGATGAAGGGGTCCTGTGAGACTCCGAAACGTTGCCTTGCTGTAACTATGTCATCGTTCAGGTGATCCTTGGTGTGCTGGTGACATTTTCCTTTGTAGAGGAGTTTAGACGTAGAAAAAAAACCCACTGCCAGTGTGTCCAGCGTGGCAGAAAAATGCTTGACAACTGTAAATGCGCCAAAACACGTTGTAAAGGCATCTAAACTTGCCTAAGTGCTAGAAGCATTTAGTTCTTGAGCATTCATTCATTTCAATGGCCATAATAAACTGTTATTCTGGCCAATGAAATTAATTAACCTCAAGTGCTTGACAGACCTAACTGTGTCTAAATGTGCTACACATTTTTACAAGCAATTTTTCTGCCAAAATGCTACTCCCAGGACTAATGGCTTCTAGAAGAGTTAACAAAATTCCCTGTGTGCAATGGGGCCTAAGGCTTGTATAACTAGAGGGATAACTTTTTTTTTACTTTTGGATGCTGGATTATGGTGTTGTCATTGTCCCCATTATGGAGATTTAACCTCTATTTGTCATGTTTAACATGATAATCAAAAGTGAACATGAAAGAAAATCCCACATTTTGGGGGGTACCCAGAACAACATTAACCTCCCTAGCGGTATTCCCGAGTGTAGCTCGGGGTAAAATGTGAGTACCAAGAGCGGTAACCCCGAGCTACACTCAGGCTTACCATGCGGTGCTGCATAGGGATTCCCTGCAGAGCTTACCTTGTCCTGCGCTCCCGCGATGTGTCCCCTGCAGCGTCCCCAGCCATCTTCACCAGCCGATGCCGGCATCCGGCTTCTGTGTTTCGGTCCCTGTAACGTTGGGACGTATGGGTGCCCCGGCGGTGGGAAATTTGTAAAATTTAAAAAAGTCATTTTTTTCCAAACAAATTTTACATAGTAAAACATTGCTGTTTCAACCCATTTCACATACATTTTGTCCCTAGTGCTTTGTCCTGTGCCCTGCCTGCATTTTGTCTGTTCTTTCTGCCTGAAAACTTAGAAAAGTTCATGGCGTCCAAAAAGTGTCCCTTTAGGTCAAAAATGGTTTTAGACCGGCTAGAAAACAGCGATAGTAAATCAGAACCACTTGCAGAATTGAGTGATAATGATTCGTGGGGAAATTCATCATCAGACACTGAAAACGATTTTGCGACTTTGCTCAGTGATGTGCGAACTTGGCGCTATATTTCAAATTTCAGTGTTTTTGGTTTGATTATATTATTGAATTAAATGTATTATTATTATATTATTATGTTTTATGATTATTTATTAAATTATAATTTATGATTTCGTGTTTCAAATTTTATCATACCCGGGATGTTTAATAGACTCTTGTTCGGACAGATTTCAGTGAGTTATTCCTAAAAATTACAGGCCTACAATAAAAAAACTACATATTTCCATGCAAAATAATGGTACCGCTTTCAGCACCAAAAGTCTGAAATAATCATACCGCCAGGGAGGTTAAAGGTATAATCTTCCAATGGGGACAACCAGGGATTCTCTCCATTTGTAGGAATTCCTTATCACTTCCTGTTTTGGCTATGGGACAAGAAATGAAGGGGAATCTCACCAATGGGACACAGATGGCAAAAAAAACCTGTCAGGAGGTTATAACCCCCCTCCCTTACTCTGTACAACAATTTGCCTTTCTACTTTAAAATTTGAAATGTGGTAGTAAAAGATACATCAGTGATGTTGTTAAAAATGGCCTTTCAATACTAAAAGCTATAATTACTTTAGGATAACATGGGAGTTTTATGATCCAGGGAAACAAATCCTTTACCATTGTGTAGAAATTAGCACCAATTCCCTTGGGAGGGGGGGGGGTGTCTATTTTGCCTTCCCATGCACCAAAGTTGAAGGGGTTGTGAAAGCTTATATTTGATAGACATCAGTCTCTTTTCATCCTTATGAACTCTTTAAATGATTGGGGAACTGATGTATACTACATAAACACCAATGAATAAATAAATAATAAATGAATAGCTCCTTCTTTATCACTGTGACAATAAAGAACAGCGAGAAAAAAGCCAGAACAGATTGACACAAGAAAATGAATTTCATGAAAAAAGGAAGGAAAATCAATGTAATTTCTCTAATGCATGCTTAAAGAGAGTCTGTAGACAAATTATAAAGCACTCACATGAGGTTACTAAGGATTAGCGTTATTGACAGAGATGTGTTTTTCATTTTATTTTTTATTTTTTTTACAGCTCTTCATGCTTAACAATCACTGGGCTCTTAATCTTGTCTATAACAATGTTACAATAAATAACAGAATCACTGCTACAGAAGACTATGGAGTCACCAAAAGGGCAGCCATTCTTGTAAGGACTGTTTTATGATCCGATCGAATGCAATATGTTCATTCTGACTTTGTCTCTCCTTCTAATAGCTTAAAGTAGAGTTCCACCCAAAATGGGAAGCTCTGCTTGTCTGCCTCCTCCTCCCCTCTGTTGGTACATTTGGCACCTTTTGGGCGGGGGGGGGGAGAGTGGGTTACTGATTTTGACAGGTACTTGCTCCCACTTCCAGCTCAGTTCTCCGCAGCGAACTGATCCAGAAGTTTGCCTTCCCCCGCAGCCTTCTGGGTCACTTTACATGTTCCAGAAGACTGCAGCCCATTCACTTTGTGCATTGACAGTAGGAAACCAGCTGTGAAGCTGCAAGGCTTCACTACCGGTTTCCCTTAGTCAAGATGGCGATGCCAGCACCTGATAGCAGAATCGGCTCGGGTGAGGACACCACTGGATGCCTAGATAGGGCACCTATTATTAAAAGTCAGCAACAACAGTATACATTATCCACTTGCCTTCCTGAGGATTTACCCCCCTTCCTGACCAGGCCTTCTTTTGCTGTTTGGCACTGCACTACTTCAACTGATAACTGCACAGTCATGCAATGCTATACCCAAACGAAATTGACGTCCTTTTTTTCACAGAATCAGAGTTTTCTTTCAGTGGTATTTAATCACCTGTGCGCTTTTTATTTTTTTGCTATAAACAATACTTTAGGCTATAAAAAATATATCAAACTCAAAGTTAGTCATAAATTTAGGCCAAAATGTATTCTGCTACATATTTTTGGTTAAAAAATCCCAATAAGTGTATATTTATTGCTTGTGTGAAAGTTATAGCATCTACAAACTATGGTATAGATAATGGAATTTACACAGCTTTTACTTTCTGACTGCCCATCACATTTCTTGAGGTGCTAAAATACCAGGACAGTACGAACACCCTCAAATGACCCCTTTTTGGAAAGTAGACAACCTAAGCTATCTGAGAGGCATGTTGAGTCCATGAAAGATTTATTTTTTCCATAAGTTTCTGGAAAATGACAAACATTTTTTCTTTTTTTTTTTTACACAAAGTTGTATTTAAATGATTTATTTCTCGCACAAGCCATGGGTATATGTGGAATTACACCCCAAAATACATTATACTACTTCTTCTGCTCAAGGCAAATGCAGCCACCACATTTCAGAACTGGTAAGCTGCAATGCATTACACTTTTGTGTTGGGGTTATAAACTGTTTAAACACCACTTTGTGTATATTGAGAACATTGACAAAATCAAACACTCTGATTTTTATCTTCACATTTTTTACAGTGGATTTGAATTCATTTTAGAACTTTGCAATTCATGTGTTTCTTGTGAAAATGTTTGATGCTCGAGGTTGAGATGCAGCTAGTTATACATTCATTGTTATCTGTACCAAAGTGCACCTGGGAGACTCCTTTTGAAATCATTAAAAAAGGAAAGACAGTCTGAACAGCATGATAGCATTTGTTATATTTCCTAAATCTATGTAAATTGTTCCCTTGTAAATCAAAATAAGGGAAATTCATTAACAAAAGCAACAGTTGTATTCCTAAGAGCAACTAATTATGTTTAATTGCAACTTAATTCAGTAATTAAGTAATTCAGTAAATTTGAACAACAATTCTGAATAAATTAATTGTATGCAGCATGCGTTGTGAATATCATTTTAGTTGCTGATGTCAAGAGATATACTGTACAACCTCCTCCCTAAATTATATTTGTTAGAATTACTACTAAATTTTTAATAAGCTATAATTGTCTAATCTACCTTCCTTTGACATAAATCTTTGCAAACTTCTACAAGAAGAAAAGAGCAAATTACAGGAGCAGGGGGATGAGAGATAACGGAGTACTTCTGAAGTGGTTACAAGGGAGAGATATTTTACTTTTTTTCAACTTTTAGTAAGGCTCCATTCACTAACAAGAAAAAGAGAGGAAGGCGCCTCTAAGTGCAGTATTGACAATTTATTCAGTAAACAATGGAAAATTTGCACTTACAAGATAAATGGTTAAAAAGTAAGTGCAAATTTTCCATTGTTTACTGAATAAATTGTCAATACTGCACTTAGAGGCGCCTTCCTCTCTTTTTCTTGTTACTGCATTAGAGCCTTGCTTCCACTCTAAGAAGAGCTGCCTAAGTGTTACCGCTCCCATCCATCCATCCCTGATATCCATCTGGAACCTTTATCTTACAGCTACAGGAGGTTGGGCTCCAACAAGCGCGCCCTATACAATATACATTTTAAGGCTCCATTCACACCTATGCAGTTTGCTTTTTGTCCGTTTTGCAGTGCTTTCCACAGTTCGTTTTGCATTTTTTTAAATGCATTTTTACCACGTTTTGTTCAACTCTTTTTTTAAGTGGAATTTTTTCTTTTCTGGGCACAATACAAACGCAAAACGCAGCAAAAAGGTACTACCATGCATTTCAGCAGATTCTCCATTTTACTCGATTGTAGCAAAAATGCTGCTTGTTTTTAAAAAAGTCCCTGACCCTTTTCAAAAATGCAGCAGTTCAAAAAAGCATCCATGAGAACGTGTTCCATAGGAAAACATATTAACCACTTCAAGTCACTTTTACCCCCTTCCTGTCCTGGCCAATTTTCAGCACTGTCACACTTTGAATGACAATTGCTCAGTCATGCAACACTGTACCCATATGATTTTTTTAGCATTTTTTGAGACAGAAAAACTTTATTTTGGTGGTATTTGTTAACCACTGGGATTTTTATTTGTTTTGCTATATAAATGAAAAGTCCAAAAATTATGAAAAAAAAAGTGTTTTCCTTATAAAATTCTACAAATAAATATGTCTTCATAAATCTTGGCCAAAATGTATTCAGCTATCTTTTTGGTAAAACAATAACCCAAATTAAATTATAATTTTTGGTTATAAACTTTTTTTACATTATTTTTTTATATTTTTTTTAACATACTGTCACCCTAGCAGTACAGTGTCACCATAGTGACACTGTACTACTTGTGGGGGGTGATGAAGATTTTTTTTTTTACACTGATTGCTTTTACACTCATAAAGGCTGTAAAAGCAATCATTTCTCCTTCTCTCTGACTGCATTCTTGCAACCATTGAGAAATATTGTGAGAGCTGTGATTGGTCACAGCTTGTCACATGGTACAAGGCTGTTGTGAATAACCTTGTACCATATGACCTCTGATCATTCACAGATTTCACACGTAGTAAGCAGTGATGTCAGAAGTGACATCTTGCTTACTACTATTCATGTGATCACTGATTGACCAATCAGTGATCACGTGATCGGATAATGAGAGGTAATATAGTATCAGGAGTGAAGTGTACTGTTGTTGCTCATCAAATAGGCAACAAAACACAAAAACAAAGCAAAAAAACACTGCTAAAAAAGATCTAATGCAGGCCATAGATGGGTCGAAAATCAGTAAAGTTTGAAAAAAAACGACCGATTTTCGCGGCAATGATGGGCAAATCGGCCCATCTTTTTACCGATAAAAAAATCTGCGCATGAGCAGTGACCTGCAAGAGGAAGACAAAAAATGAAGAGAAAGAAGAAGGAGAAAGAAGTAGAAGAGAAGGAGAAAGAAGAAGAAGAGGAGGAGAAAGAAGAAGAGGAGGAGGAGGAAGGAGGAGGAAGAGAAGAGGAGGAGGAGGAGGGAGGAGGAGGAGGAGGGAGGAGGAGGAGGAAGGAGGAGGAAGGAGGAGGAAGGAGGAGGAAGGAGGAGGAAGGAGGAGGAAGGAGGAGGAGGAGGAGGAGGAAGAAGAAGAGGAGGAAGGAGGAGGAAAAAGAAGAGGAGGAGGAAGGAGGAGGAGGAGGAAGGAGGAGGAAGAAGAAGAGGAGGAGGAAGGAGGAGGAAGAAGAAGAGGAGGAGGAAGGAGGAGGAAGAAGAAGAGGAGGAGGAAGGAGGAGGAAGAAGAAGAGGAAGAGGAGGAAGAAGAAGAGGAGGAGGAAGGAGGAGGAAGAAGAAGAGGAGGAGGAGGAAGAAGAAGAGGAAGAGGAGGAAGAAGAAGAGGAAGAGGAGGAAGAAGAAGAGGAAGAGGAGGAAGAAGAAGAGGAAGAGGAGGAAGAAGAAGAGGAAGAGGAAGAGGAGGAAGAAGGAGAGGAAGAGGAAGAGGAGGAAGAAGGAGAGGAAGAGGAAGAGGAGGAAGAAGAAGAGAAAGAGGAGGAAGAAGAAGAGGAAGAGGAGGAAGAAGGAGAGGAAGAGGAGGAGGAAGGAGAGGAAGAAGAAGAGGAAGGAGAGGAAGAAGAAGAGGAAGAGGAAGGAGAGGAAGAGGAAGAGGAAGAGGAAGAGGAAGAGGAAGAGGAAGAGGAAGAGAAAGAGGATGATGAAGAAGAATTCCAGTCCCGCAAAAAGTGTCCCTGCAGAGAGCTCCGCTATTTCTTTGACATTTATAGCGGCTGCAACATTGTATCTATTTGTATCCATTTCGGATACAGATGTTTTTATTCTGAAACAAATAGATACAATGTTGCAGCCGCTATAAATGTCAAAGAACTGTCAAAGAAATAGCGGAGCTCTCTGCAGAGACACTTTTTGCCGGCTGTAGACGGGATTAAAATCGGCCGATATTTATTTTACCATGCCTGGTAACGTCGGCCGATTGAATGACCGATTTTTCATTTTTTTAAAGAAAAATCGGCCAGTTTTCTCCCCATCTATGGCCTGCATAAATCAAAAATTTAAAAATTGTATTATGAACTGCTTTATTAGTGCAATTCCAATAGAAATTACAAACGTACATGAACAAACTGCTTTGTGTTTTTACGTTCACTAAAAAAGCAACAAGGTTGAGCAGCAACCTAAAGCATTCAATGAGATACTGATTGACTGTTAAGTCAATTTTTTTACTATTTCTGATTGGTTGTTCTGCCAATTCCTTTCTTAAGCAAATAGCCATAAAACCTTGAATACATTTGTTATTAGTTACCGGTATATGTAACAGGAAACTAAGTGATTTTATCAAGTAAACTTATTTTTAAATATTTTCAAGTATGTACAGTATCAAATTCCATATATGCACAATTTTCAGACTTTTAAAAGTAATCTTCATAGTACAGTATAACAATATTCTTATTATTCTTTAACAATGAAGCTTTTACATATTAGAATCAAATCACTAAGGAAATAACACTTTAGCAAAACAATAAAAGAAAATATCAGTCCAGATCTAGGTATCTTCACACATTTTTAATAAACCAATATCATTATTGGAAGCTATGTACTCTGGGATTATCTCTATTTAGTTTCAAATATTGTAACTCAAATTTAATCATGTTTTTTTTCTTAGACATATGACTTCTGATTGTTAAATAGGCAAAAGGTTTAATTAACAAAAGGGATGGCAATTTTCTCTTTTGGTAACAAATATTGTAAAAGTAAATGCAGAAAAGAAAATACCATTATGGGTGCAAATATAAAAAGAGCTTTATATGCAGCTTTATTAAATTGTTTTACTCAATTTGAATTTTGAAAGACAAAAATCTGTTAAAGAATATGTAAACCTCACATTTCATATTCCTGATATGTGCCCGCTGTACCATGCATTTGTATGAAAAGGTATCCTGTTCTCTTTGTATTTCTTCTTTTATGTGAAATCCCTGGTGTTAATGCCAGTCCCTCTGTTTTTTGGTTAAAAACTGACCACACTAAGCATGAGAGCACAGCGTGGTCAGTTCTCTAGCTGCGCTGGGAACTCAGTCTGCTCTCCTCCAATTAACAAACTTGTCCTGACACGCCCACCCTGCATAGACTTTCACTGGGAAAATGAGTGTGCTGTTGTTTCTCCTCCCCAAGTTCTCTATGCAATCACTTAGAATAAAGGGGGAAAATGTAATTTAAATTTTTTTTTATATATAATTACAAAGCTTTTATCTTTCATTTCTATTTTAAATGGAATGGGTTGTATTACAAGGTCAAGGTTTGCATATACTCCAACCACTTGCTGACCCGCCACAGTACATTTAACTTTTTTATATATAATTACAAAGCTTTTATCTTTCATTTCTATGTTAAATGGAATGGGTTATATTGCATGGTGAGGGTTTGCATATACTTTAACAACTTGCCGACCCGCCACAGTACATTTACTGCAGCAGGTCAGCTCGTACAGGCACAATCAAGAACCTGTACGTTGAGGCTTTCTTCCGGGTCTGCTCACACATGCACTTCCGCGTCAATTTGCGCATGCACTTTCTTCTAGGTCAGCTCATGCCGCACTTCTGCAGTCCCACTACAAGTTTCTGATTGCTGCCATTACTAGTATAAAAAAAATAAATAAATAAATAAAAATTCCAGAACATGCCATAGTTTGTCGAGGCTATAAATTTCACCCAAACCAATCAATATTATTATTATTATTATACAGGATTTATATAGCGCCAACAGTTTGCTCATAATTTTACAATATAAAGAGACAATACAGCAACAATGCAGTTCAATACAAGAGGGTTAGGAGGGCCCGGCTCATTGGATCTTACAATCTAAGATACACATATTGGTATTTTGTTTTACTAAAGACGTAGCAGAATACATTTTGGCCACATTTTATGAAGAAATTCGATTTTTTACATTTTTTATTGGGTGTTTTTTTTTTATAGCAAAAAGTAGAAATTATATTTTTTCATTTATATCGCAAAAAATAAAAAACCCAGCAGTGATCAAATACCACCAAAAGAAACCTCTATTTGTGTGAAAAATATGATATAAATTGTGTTAAAGTAGCGCAGTGCCGAACTGCAAAAAATGTCCTGGTTATGAAGGGGGTAAAAGTTTCAGGAGCTAAACTGGTTTAAGCACTTCAAGCACGAAAAAAAAAAAAAAAAGCCCAATAATCTAGTGATTCCTTCTTTCTATTGGCCCATCAATATGACAGGTTCCATTGCCTGCAATTAGTAATGTGGGGGAGGTAGGAGAGGATCAGGAAATTGTGTATGTGATTATCTACGCACAAGATTGTGAATAGTTAAACCTGCAAGCATGAAGTAAAAAAAAAATGACTTGAATATGTATAAATAAATAAATGCTGCCACCAATAGTTTATCTGTGAGTAATAACCACAGTCTGATCTGATGTTGTATATGTTTTCCACAATCTAATAGTCCGAAAAACAGAAAAAAACTATCAACGTAACAATAAAACAATAACAGTCAATTTAATTGTGGATGTGGTTGTCCCATACAACTTGTGATATACAGTATATCACTTCTGGGTAAGTGCTGCAAGAATGTGCAAGGAGAAGACACCTCCATTATGGTGAATCCCTTTTGGTCAAATTTTACAGTGGTTGTAAAGGCTGAAGGTTTTTTTACCTTCTTGCTTTCTATGCCTGAAGGTAAAAAACCTTCTGTGTGCAGCAGTGCCCCCAGCCCCCTCAATGCTTACCTGAGCCTCATTGTCCCGGGTCTCTGCCTGCTCATTGGCTGAGACAGCAAGCAGGAGCCATTGGCTTTCGCTGCTGTCAATCACAGCCAGTCAGCCAATGAGGAGAGAAGGGGGCAAGCCCCACCCTCTTTGTGTGTGAATGGACACACGGAGCAGCTGGTGCCCCCATAGCAAACTACTTGCTATGGAGGCATCCAATAGGAAGAAGGAACTAGTAGAGCCTGTGGGGGACCCAAGCAGAGGAGGATCCAGGCTGCTTTCTGCAAAACCACTACACACACAGCAAATAAGTATAGACGTGTTTGTTATTTTACAAAAACAAAAAATGAACCTTTAGCATCGCTTTAACCTCTCTGTATTAATCCGCACGACAACGGTCAATCTGCGCTCCAACACTAAATTGACTCCTTTTCATCTTAATTTCAATACATTTTTATTATTGTTTTCACATTTTAGGAAATCAAAGTCAAAGGAAAAGTATACATGAACAAACTGTAAAAACATGACAGTGAATGGCACTTTTGTTTGATACAAAACATCATTATCCATTAAGAATACAGTGTGCCAATTAACCAATGATAGTAAAAAAAAAGTCACATAGAACTACCATGAAGTATTACAGTGCCATCTGTGCATCATATAGTTAGAAAAGCAAAAGTGTTTGTGGAACAAAGATTAGAATGTAAAATTATGAAGATTAAACTATACAAATGTAAATTCAACAGTTTATGGTTCATGACCTAAAATATGTGCCAATTTTGTTAGAGAGTATTATGAAAGAGCAAAGAGTAGAAATTTTATACATTTTGTTGAGATGTATACCACTCATTCCATAAATGGCAATTCGTGCTAAAGGTTGAATATTTTCCAGCAATTGTGGCTAACATACATTCATATGTATAGTGAGTGTGAAGTGTCAGAATGGTATCAATATTTGGGGAGGATGGTGATCTCCATATGTACAAAATAGTCAAAAATAAGTTAGTTAGTTGTGTCTAAAGAGAGGAGGAATATCCTCCATACCCAAGTTCAGGATGGCCAATGCAGGAGAGGGGGGTATGGATAATCTGGTGACTTGGGAAAGAATATTAAACACTGCCAGCCAAAAATGAATTAGTTTGCTACAGGACCAGAACATGTACCAGTCTGCATTGTGGGGATTTTGTGAATTGAAATTTAGCCAATTTGTATGGGGTAAGATACCATCTTAACATAATTTTTTTTTTTTTTTTTACCAAAACAAAACGGTTTATTGAGAAAGTGCAGAATAATACAAAAGAAATGTGAAAGATACTCATATACAACATTTGGCAATGCATACCGAGAAAAAGTAGGAATATTCTTGCAAAGAACCACATACGTAACATGGTTGTGCCAGTCCACGACGGGGTAACTCTGTAATACTCAAGCAGTATGGTAGTGCGAATGGGAATGTTATCGCATCAGACCTCCTTAGTATGAAATTCTCATTGCAGCGCAGCAGAAGTAGGGAGGGTAGATGCAGCACAACTGTTGAGGATGAGGCTAGTGTCCTACTGGAATGAGGGTGCCTGTAATCAAGCTTAGATTGTTGTGAGGGTCGCTGATGTAAGAAGGGAAGGTATGACAATGGCATGCCTAATGTTCTCTGGAGAGGAACCCAGTGGTTGACTGGGCGTATAACAGGAAGGTAAGACGAAAGGAAAGGAGACCAAGAAAAGAGAAAGAGAAAGAGAAAAAAAAAGGGGGAAACCAAAAAAAAAGGGGGGGATAAGGAACTGGGTTTGTATTGTCGTCAACACCAAGGGTCTTCTATGGGTGGATTTGAGCATAAGTCTATCAACCTGAGTAGGTAGGTGGGGATAGAGCCCTGATGGGGAGGACGTTGCCTACCGTATGATCTAAAGTGTGGAGTAACATACAACAGAGGTTCGTATTCAATCAGGTATGTTGGTTGGTTGGTCCATAAGGGACCGGTATTTAGGAGTAGTTTTAAAGTGAGTCCAGCAGGCCCAAACATGGGAGAATTTAGTGGGGGAATCGAGTGCAGTTGCAATCAGTTCTTCCATTTCCGCAATTTTACCCACACGGGTCAGCCAATCGCGTATGGAGGGAGGGCGGGTGGAGCCCCAAAGAGTGGGAAGACAGAGTCTGGCTGCGTTGACCATATGCATGGCTAAAGATTTGAGGTATTGTCCCCTGGGTAGGGAGGAGTGATGGAGAAGAAACTGCTCTGGAGAGAAAGCTAGGGGCAAGGTGGTCACAGACACTACAAGCCTGTGGACCTCCTGCCAGATTGGTTGGATACTTGGACAAGACCACCAAATGTGGAGAAAGGACCCATCTGAAGTTCCACATCTCCAACAGCTGTTGGGGACGGAGGGGTTGAAACGAGAAATTCTCGACGGGGTTCGGTACCATCTCGAAGCCAGTTTATAGCTGTTTTCCTGAGTCGAGACATTGAGGGAGCATTTATGGGAATGTATAAATATTAGGTCCCAGTCGGCGTCCGCCAAACTGTCTCCCAGGTCTCTGTTCCAAGCACCTTAACATAATTTTATGAGTAATTTCCTATAGATTAGCACACTTAGTAGAGGTAAATGTGTACCGTAGGGCTTTTTACCATTGTATATCAGAATAGGAGCTGGTAAGACAGGCTAAAATAGAGGTTGTTTTTGTAAACAAAGATTTTCGGTCAATAAAGTTATAAATTACCAATAACCCCCCCCCCCCCCCCGCTATTTGTAGATGTGTAGTAATGTCCAAGTATCCTTGAAAGCTCATGCTTAATGGGGATATTCTTGTGGGTATAGGACCCTACCCTGAGATAGGAATACAATTCTGAACTAGGTAGTTGGTATTGTAGAGAGGCAAAGGATTTCAGAGAGGATCCTACAAATAGATCTGATAACTGTTGTATACCATGTGATTTCCACTGTTCTAGATCAAGATCAGACAGTAATATTGAGTATATGGAGATTGGGATAGTGAGACAGCTGGGGTCAAAATCTTTTTACCTATAGAAACAATTAGCGTTATCCACGCGTTCAAGGTCGCTAAAATTGGTAATGAGTATTCCTTTTGAATAACAGTGAGGTGAGGATATACTAATAGGTACGTACACAGATTCCCACCTGGGATTTGTGTTTGTTCAATTTCCCCCCATAAGGAAGAAGGTGAGTTCGGAAACCAGTACCACATTTGTGCTAATATTGCAGCTAAATGATAGTCAGAAAGAATCATCAGTCCCAGCGCCCTTGCAGATCTTGCTTTAATGAATTTAGTAAATGCGCAACTAACTTTTTTCCTTTCCCATAGAAATCTATGTACTATAGACTGCATGGTATGGAAAATTGTATTGTTATCAGGGATAGGTAGTGAGTGAAATATATAGAGAATCTGAGTTAGTAATTGCATCTTGAATGCTGCTAATCTACCAGACCACAATAAAGCATGTTTGCCTAAATATAGTAGACCTTCTTTTAATTTGGTTTCCAAAGGCAGATAATTGACTCTAAATAGTTGGTTAGGGCAAGATGTAAGGGTAATACCCAAAATAAGAAATTCCTGAATCTTTCCAAAGATAAGGGAATTTAGATTGCAAGCTGTGTCTGTGTTGTGGTAGCATCCCCATGTCTAGTATATGGGATTTTGTATCATTAACTTTGTAATACGGTACCATCTCCTAGATTATAAGCTCAAAACAGTAGGGCCCTCTAACCCCTCGTGTGCGGTTTGTTGTTGCTGTACTGTTTCATGTATTGTCCCCCCCTCTATTGTAGAGCACTGAGCAAACCCTTTGGCGCTATATAAATGCGATGTAATAATATTAATAATACCGTACTTTTGTAATAACTGTGACACATATTCTAGAGAAGATAGTGGTTTAGTCAGCATTAAAATAACATTGTCTGCAAAGAGGCTTATTAACATGTTTGCTACCTTTGATCGGAAAACCATTAATGTCAGGGTGTTGTCTAATACAAGAAGCCAAGGGTCCCATCATGAGATTAAAAATTAATAGAGATAAGGGGCATCCCTGGTGGGTGCCATTAGTTATTTGCAAAAGGCTTTGATAGTACTCCTAATGTATATACTCATGCAGATGGAAGAGTATACAAGGCCAAAATGGCAGGTAACATATGTCCCTGAAAACCAAATTTAAGAAGCACTTTTTCCAGAAATAGCCAATTCACTCTATCGATTGTCTTCTCCGCATCCAAAGCCAGCAACAGAGAAGGCGTCTGATACCTCCTTGCAAGGTGGAAGATATTGATCATCTTCCTGGTAGCGTCAGAAGTCTGCCTCTCTTTGGTAAAACCAGATTGATCTGGGTGAATTAGGGTGGGAGAAATGTTTACCAATCTAAGTGCAAGCATTTTAGCATATATTTTTAGTTCATTATTCAGGAGAGATATAGACCTAAAATTATTAGGGGTGTCTGGTGACTTCCCTGGTTTTGGTAACATTACTATCAGCCTCTAGCATTTCTGGTGGGAAGGAAGTCAACAAAGCAGCTTTATCATATACTCTTTTGAGATAAGGAGATATTATATTTTTAAATTGTTTATAGTATTCCCCAGTCAGGCCAACAGGGCCAGGGGACTTGCTATTGGGTAGTGTATCTATGACCTGTAATATTTCAGGTAGTGAGAAGGGAGAGTTAAAAATTTTTGAAGCTGTAGTGGAGAGAGCTGTGGAAGATTTAGATTAGTTAAGAAGGTATCTATATCACCTGAGGAGGGTTGGTAAACGAGTATCTTGACTCAAGTTATAAAGACTGCTCCGATACTCGCTAAATACATCTGCAATATGCTGGGGTCAGGGGCGGACTGATTATTTGGAAACTCGGGCACTGCCCGAGGGCCCGGGGTCAGTAGGGGGCCCCATGAGATGCCCCTGGTACCTTTTTCATAGGCTTTTTTGAGTTTGGGCAAGGACACAGGGGCCCCATGATCCCCTATTGCCCGGGGGCCCCATGGGTTGTCAGTCCGCCCCTGGCTGGGGTTCATATACTTTGTTAGACTTGGGGTTGAATAGAAATGGTATTCTCATTTTAAAAACGTTGACCTTGTATTATGCGTGCTAATACCTTGCTGCCTTATTACCAGAGGAGTAGAAGTTCATTCTCAATCTTTTGGCATATTTTTCAGAATTTTTTAACAGTGCTAACCTTAATTTGCGCCTTAATTTGGAAAGTTTGGTAGTTATCTGATAGAAGGGTTTTATTTTGTTTTGGTTTTCTAAAGACTGTATATCTGAAAGATGGATGTCTATTTGTTGCTGTCTCTGTCTCTTTGCCCTCATGCCCAGTTTGATAATTATAGCTCAGGTATATGCCTTGTGTGTAGAGATGAGCGAATCGAACATGACGAAGTGGAATTCATTCCGAAGATTTGGAAAAATTCTATTCGCGACGAATCCGAAGATTAGCAAACTTCGGATGCAGGAATCGAATTTTCCCAAAAATGGCGGCGACATGTGTGGCGACGGAGAAAATGGACAGAGAAGATGGGGCGGGGATCTCTGGGAAGGCGCGCAGACAAGGCGCGCTGACCCATAATGCATTCATGACATGTGATCGCATTAGCCAATCAGCAGCCAGCCAGCACTGTGTAATGGTGGAGCTATAAATCGCGGCCATCTTAGAATTCTCCATTAGCCTCCGGTCATTCAAGAGAGACAGACCTGTGTGTATTAAGGGACAGAGTTAGGGCCACAGAGACTTTAGGGCCACAGAATCGTTACTCAGGGACACAGAATCGTTACTCAGGGACACAGAATCATTACTTAGGGCCACAGCTATCAAAGAATTGAAAATTTAAAGTGACATACACCCTTTTTTTTTTTGGTGGCTGTCGTGCACAGTTGGTGCTGCAGTTTGCCGATTGTGCAAAATAAACTGACTTTCTGCTTCACAACCACTATTGTACGTTCAAAGAGTTAAATCCATTTACACGCCGGCTGGCGGTAATATTTTTTGGGTGATTAGTGCATTCCAGTGACACAAACGTACAGTTTCCAGCCAACGGCAAGCTGCAATTGACCGATTGTGTACAATAAACTGACTTTCTGCTTCACAACCACTATTGTACGTTCAAAGAGTTAGATCCATTTACACGCCGGGTGGCGGTAATATTTTTTGGGTGATTAGTGCATCCAGTGACATAAACGTACAGTTTACAGCCAACGGCAAGCTGCAATTGACCGATTGTGCTAAATAAACTGACTTTCTGCTTCACAACCACTATTGTACGTTCAAAGAGTTAGATCCATTTACACGCCGGGTGGCGGTAATATTTTTTGGGTGATTAGTGCATTCCAGTGACATAAACGTACAGTTTCCAGCCAACGGCAAGCTGCAATTGACCGATTGTGCTAAATAAACTGACTTTCTGCTTCACAACCACTATTGTACGTTCAAAGAGTTAGATCCATTTACACGCCGGGTGGCGGTAATATTTTTTGGGTGATTAGTGCATTCCAGTGACACAAACGTACAGTTTCCAGCCAACGGCGAGCTGCAATTGACCGACTGTGTACAATAAACAGACTTTCTGCTTCACAACCACTATTGTACGTTCAAAGAGTTAAATCCATTTACACGCCGGCAGGCGGTAATATTTTTTGGGTGATTAGTGCATTCCAGTGACATAAACATACAGTTTACAGCCAACGGCAAGCTGCAATTGACCGATTGTGCTAAATAAACTGACTTTCTGCTTCACAACCACTATTGTACGTTCAAAGAGTTAAATCCGGTTTTATTTTTAGGGTGCTTATTGAATTAAAGAGTATGTCAGACAACACGCAGAGGAGTGGCAGAGGAGGCAATGTTTCAGGAGCGAGCAGACGTGGCAGCAGAGGAAGGGGTCGAGGCAGCACTAGTCGCAGCCAGAGGCCAGTGCTCCCGGTGTCATCCAGCGGTCGTGTCTCCACCGACAACCCTGCCGTCATCGATTGGTTGACTCGGTCGTCTTCCTCTTCCCAGGTCACCTCTGACACCTACAGCCAACGGTCGGTGGGTACGTCAGACACAACCGTTAGTTGGCATGGCCCGGGAGCAAGCCCACTGAAATCACGTGTCCTCGACCTGCCCCTGTCCTTTGGTGTTCCCTCACCAAGCGAAGTATCGCATGCTGTGGGCTCAGCCCCACTGTACAGTGAGGAAGAGCTAACAGAGGGCGGTCAGGAACGGGGGGAGACATCCGCCTCTTCAGCAGCCAGGCGAAGAAGTACTGGCGAGGAGAGTGGCTCGGTAGCCGGTCTAGAGACAGGTCTGTCTCCTGACCCACACGCAGCCGAGGGGGCTAGTAGTGACGCGGAGACCCTAATTGATGACGATGAGGCTGATCGCACTTGGCAGCCTCGTCGTCATCAGGCTATTGCTTCCGCATCATCAGGAGAAGAGGGTGCCAGCTTGCCAGCGAGCAAAACAGTCGGTGGGTTGCCCAGGAGGCAGCAGGGTCGCAGCAGTGTCAGTGGAGCCAAACGGCCACGGAGTAGAGCACCAGCTCCACTGCAGCCTACCACCACGGCCAGTAGTGGTGCCGGTGTGCACGGAGGAAGTAGCAGTCAGCCAGTGAGGAGTAGCGGGGGCAAAGTTTCCTACTCGGCGGTGTGGCAATTTTTTGTCAAGCCGCCCGAGGAAGTAAACGTAGCCGTATGTCGACTATGTGGCCAGAAAGTCAAGCGTGGCCAGGGGGCCAATGTTGGGACTACAGCGTTGCGTCAGCATATGCAGCGTCGCCATTCGGTGGCCTGGGAAAACCGTGATAAAGATACGGCGGTTCTGCCCGCCCCAGCCCCCGCTCCATCACCCGCTCCGTTACTTGCTCCGTCACCCGACGTCAATCGCCCTCTATCAGCCAGTCAAGGCTCCAACACCTCTGCTGAGGGGAGTTGTCGCTCGTTGGCATCTTCCGCTCGTTCAGATGCTCCTTCTCCTGCTAATCCTCTTCACGGATTCCGTCAGTCTTTCTTGGAATCCGTTTCCAAGAGACAACAGTTTGCGAGCACGCACCCGACGGTGCAGAAGCTGAACGTCCTCCTGTCCAAGTTGCTGGTGCTGCAGTCCCTCCCTTTCCAAGTGGTGGACTCAGCACCTTTCCGAGAAATGATGGCTTGTGCCGAGCCGCGGTGGAGAGTGCCAAGCCGGCATTTCTTCGCCAAAAAGGCAGTGCCAGCCCTGCATTCACATGTAGAAGAGATGGTGGGCCAGTCTTTGAGCATGTCGGTCTCTGCCAAAGTGCACGGCAGCGCCAACGTGTGGAGCTGTAACTACGGTCAGGGACTCTGCCATTGGACTCTTGATAGTCATCTCCCCACGCTGCTGCTGGGGGGACTTTTTAACCTAGGCCTGTGTATGGCCTTCAATTGAAGCTGCTTCTGCTCCGCCACTCTGCCATTGGACTCTTGATAGTCGTCTCCCCACACTGCTGCTGGGGGGACTTTTTAACATAGGCCTCTGTATGGCCTTCAATTTAAGCTGCTTACGCTTCGCCACTCTGCCATGGGCCCCTGTACCGCCTCCTCTTGCTGCTGCCAGGACCAGAGTGTGTCATGGGTCCCTGTACGGCCTCCCATTGCTGCTGACTTCATCGCCAGACTCTGCCATGTGCCACTTTCAGGTCTCCTTACACTGTTGGTGGGTTCCATTTTGTGATAGGGTGCTGTATGGCCTTCCATTGCTGCTGCCTCCACCGCCACCTTGCGCCATGTGCCTCTGTCGTCTGCTCACGCTGCTGACGGCTTCCGCTTTTTAACCGAGGCCTGTGTTTGGCTTCTGAATACTGCTGCATCCTGCGCCATGTGTCTCTGTCATCTGCTCACGCTGCTGACGGCTTCCGCTTTTTAACCTAGGCCTGTGTATGGCTTCAGAATAATGCTGCCTACACCGCCACCCTGCACCATGTGCCTCTGTCGTCTGCTCACGCTGCTGCCAGGTCCATACTGATTCATGGCCCCCTGTACCGGCTCCTCATGAACGTGGTTCAGCGGGTTTGCATCACTTAACGGCAAATCGTTGACAAACGCTGGGACGTTCAGTGTTGTGCGCATTAAGCCAGACACCAAAGGGCAGCACAGACCTGTTATTACTCGCTCAAGCATGGCTGAACAAAACCAGTCTCTACCACAAATTGGACCCAGACCTGCCCAGGGTCTCGTAAGTAGATTGCACGGAGGAGTAGAGTTCGTTATTGGAATTAACTGTGAGGGACTTTTAAACCTAGGCCTGTGTATGGCCTTCAATTGAAGCTGCTTCTGCTCCGCCACTCTGCCATGGGCCCCTGTACCGCCTCCTCATGCTGCTGCCAGGCCCGTAATCTGCCATGGGCCCCCGTACCAACTCCTCATGCTGCTGCCAGGCCCGTAATCTGTCATGGGCCCCTGTACCGCCTCCTCATGCTGCTGCCAGGTCCAGAGTCTCTCATGGGTCCCTGTACGGCCTCCCATTGCTGCTGTCTCCATCGCCACACTCTGCCATGTGCCACTTTCAGGTCTCCTCACACTGCTGGTGGGTTCCATTTTGTCATAGGGTGCTGTATGGCCTCCCATTGCTGCTGCCTCCACCGCCACACTGTGGCTCCACACTCTGGTTTTGGCCCCGTGACTGCCCAAATGAGTGAAGTGTGCGGTGATTCTAAGATCGACGGCACTCATCTGCATGTCATACTGACTGACAGTATTATTTCTCTTCCCCAGCAGACTCCAAGGGCATTTAAATTAAAGGTACAATGTTCTGCACTAATATAAAGGCTCTCTGAAGCCTAGAAACACCCTTTTTATAAGTTAAATTTGCAGCGAATATATTCGGCTCGAAGCAAATTTATTTGGCGAATTCGGCGAATCAGCCGAACCGAATTTTTGAATAATTCACTCATCTCTACTTGTGTGCATTCCATAGGATGAACGGATTATCAGTGGCAGGAGAATTGAGTTTGAAATAAACAGTCAAGTATTTCTCCAAATTTTTTTTTGTGGCAGGATTTTAAGTTGTGGGTTAGAACGCCACACAACTGTAGAATTTTTAGGATATGCGTCTGCCACTGTAAGAAGTATTGATGCATGATCCGACCATGTGATATCATTGATTTTTAGCTTGACTTATTTTTTAGAGAAGCCACTTGTCTGTCAAAAATAAATCTATTCTAGTATAGATGCAATGCTTATTAGATAGAAAAGTATAATCTCTTTCATGCAACGTACAGCTCGTGAGAGCGCATAAAAGGTAGTTGAGATGGAGTTTTTGCAGAAGTAGCTGATGTAGAGTCAATTCAAGGATCTGGGGTGATATTAAAGTCTCCACATAGCAGAATGGATCCTTGCTGCGCTTTCCTGATCTTTCTCATCAGACCATTCAGGAATCGGATTTGGTGTGTATTTGGAGCATAAACACCCACCAAAGTAAATTGAGTGTTATTTATATCACAAACTATACTGAGGTAGCATCCTGCTGGATCACTCAGTTCCGAGTGTAGTTGGAATGAGAGAGAGTCCTTAACAGCGATCATCACTCCTCTTATTTGGCAGGCATGCACGTGGTGAAATGTTGAAAATTCTTGTGAGTGCATCTGGGAGCCGCATCTTTGTGGAAGTGGGTTTCTTGAACACTCAAGACATCACAATGCATTAAATCTGCTTCTTTCCACATCGATGCCCGCTTGGTAGGATGATTCAAACCATGCACATTGACAGATAAAATTTTAATAGGCATATCGAGATCTATTTGTTATGCTGATGTTAATACGCTGCTGGTGCTTACAGAGAGATAACCATTTTTTGTTACTTGGATGATCATATTGGAGAGTAGGAAGATTGTTGAGACAGTCAAAGGTCTTGTTCCATAAGGAAACAGGAATTCAATTAAACACAAAATCTTTTAACAAAATAACAAATGTGTTGAAAAAATCCAGGTGCAGAATACTTCTGCTCAGGTATATTGGAGCGATATCATAAGCTCGAGCTCCTATTGGTGGTGTTCGCTTTGTTAGGGCTATGTGCTCATGTGATTAAGATGCCCCACAGGAGAAGATATTTCCATCCGGAATTAGACACCTGTTGCCATTCTGGTAAAATTCTGTTTGGACTACTTAGAGATTGAGATTTTGGTGTTTCCTCCGGAAGGATGTTCCAGGATTTCAGTAGTTGTAAACCCTTGTTGGGAGAGTGTCAGGAATGGACTCAGCACTGGTGGTGGGACTCACCTGCCGTGTGGGCTGCAGTACCAGGGCTGACCAGTGGGTGCTCTCAGCAGCCAGAAGCTCACTCCTGCAGTCAGCCAACACCTGAAGCTGATTGCAGGAAGTGTATTTAAGGAATGACCAGGCCTGTAATCAGGGCCTTGGTGTATGTTTCCCATGAGCCCCTGTACCTGGTATCCTGTGTTCCTGCCTCGTTGCTGACCCTGCTTTGATCCTGACCTCTGCTGACTGTCTCCTGTTGAACCCCTGGCTTGCCTGACCATCCTTCTGCCTGATCCTCGGTACTGCGCTACCTGCTGAACCTGGCTTGTGACCTCAACCATTCTCTGCTTGCTCCTCCTGTACCACGCTGCCCGCACGATACCGACCCGGCCTGTCTGACTACGCTTACTTCACCCGATGATCCATCCATCCCGCACAGATCACCTTTGGTAAGTCTGCCTGCCTCCGTTCCTGCACTCCCCTGCCAGTACTCTCTACCACAGCCGGACGCACTCAGGGGTCGCGACCTGGTTCCAGTCTGCACCAAGTCCATCCCCACCATCAGGGGCCCTGGTGAATAGCAGGCTGGGACTTAGACCCCGCACCCTGAGAAAATCCGTGCTGTGGGCTGCTAGAGACACTACCAGGCAGCACCTGACAGTACCTTATGGCCTGCCTGACCATTCCACCTCTCCAGCCTGACTACGCCTGTGTTCCTGAAGCCTGCTACTTCCCTGTGTCAGTCCACACATTTCTGGTCATACCCGGATCTCTAACAGAGAGCTAATGACATGTGTGGAACCATCTTTAGTGATTATAAGCTTTGTAGGATATCCCCACTTATATCCAATATTGTAATTTCGTAAAGCTTTTGTGATATTATTCAGGTTCTTGCAGAGTTGCAGCGTATGCTGCGATAGGTCAGTATAAAACTGGAGTTCAGAGTAATTAGTAAAGCGATGTTCCTCTTTGCATGTGAGTGACATTAAGTGCTCTTGAACATTAAAAAAATGTATGTGGAGTAAAACATCTCTTGGTACATGCTCTGGTATATATGAAGGCTTTGGAATGTGGGGAATTCTGTCTTTAGTTAATTCCAGTGGAGATAGGTCAGGCATGAGGGATGAAAACATTGTAGTAACAAATGAACGGAGTGCTGCCAGTTGAACGGTTTCTGAAATTCCTCTAATTTTAACATTATTCCTCCTGGACCTATCTTCTAGGTCAGCTAGTTTTACTTTTAATCAGATGTGTTCCTCATCAGTGGTATCATGTGCACCTATTAGCTCATTATTTGTGGTGGCATATTCCCCATCTTTGTCTTAATAGGATTCGCTCTGTCCCCTACAGCACATAAGTTCAGTGTTGAACTTCCTCATACAAGCCATCATGTCAGTATGAATAGTGCTTCTGAGAGAAATTAACATGTCTTAAAGTAGTATCTAAAATTGGTTGATGAGAAGTGGGGAAAGCTGTAATAGATTGATAATTCTCTAATGTCTTCTTGTGAGTCAGGGTTAGAACTCACCTTACAATGCTGCAGATTAGAGTCATCCATCCTGATTCTTGATTTCTCAGGGCTTCTTAATGTTGGTGTTTAGACATGTTCCAGCAGAACCTTGGATAGTCCTGTGACAGTTGCTTTGATCTCTGTGTGGGGATCCGGTGGCTGCTGGAGAGGAGGAAGGTAAGCCGGAGCCATCTTGCCCATGCCACTGCTGAGCTGGGAAAGGTAGGTCGTCAATTTTTGGGGCCCGTGACCCTCTTTCCTTTTCCTGGGCATGTTGCCTGGGATTGGGGGAGTTGAACTGCTGCATTGGGGTAGAATTAGAGAACCCCTGGAATCTGTGTGCCACTATTTTGTTCTGCCAGCTCCGGATCCAAGCTGCCATCTTTGGCTGAGGTCATGCCACGCCCGACTCCTTTTCTTCTTAAATCAGCAAGGACTCTACCTCTTGGAACCTCAGCAGCTCAGGTGGGTGGATGGATGGATCATGCAGTGTGTATTTACATGTTAAAGAAAATGAGAACTTACATAGTGCTCACTGTTATTCTATTTAAAAAGCATAAAAAGTAGAAAAGCCACTCACTTACAGTAAGACCAGACATGTGCCTATCCAGATTTAAAAAGTTCCATTTGAAACCATCAGGGCTGATGACAAAAGATTGGACCCCTGAATGTAAGCTTCTAATGTCAGCTTGCTCTCTCTCAGTGAAATCTCATCCAAAAGGCGATGGGATTTTGATGTAAGTTTATACAAAGTAATGTACTCCTGCAAGTTACCAAAAGAAAAAAAAAGCACCAATGGAAGGAGCAGACCAAAGGTTATTAGTTGGTACTAAAATATATCCAACTCATCTTGAGGCTCCGAAAGAACTGTCCCTTCATCAGGGCTTTAGTTAAAATAAAATGCTCTTTGTTATATAGTTACATAGTTTGGCTGAAAAAAGGCCATCCTGATCCCCCGAGAGGCAATTGGATATTCCCTGGATCAACTTTTCCTATAAATGTTAATATTCAGTTATATTCTGTGTATCTAGGAAAGAATCCAGGCCTTTTTAAAAGCACTAAGCTGGCCAGAACCAAATCTTGAGGGCGTCTATTCCCCATTTTCATAGCTCTTACTGTGAAGAAACCTTTCTGTATTTGGAGATTAAATTTATTTTCCACCAGACATAAAGGAGTGCCCCCTTGTCCTCTGTGATGACCTCAGGGTGAATAACTCTACACCGAGTTCACTATATGAACCACTGATGTATTATACATGGAGATCATATCCCCCCCCTTATGTATTATACATGGTGATCATATCCCCCCCCTTATGTATTATACATGGAGATCATATCCCCCTTATGTATTATACATGGAGATCATATCCCCTTATGTATTATACATGGTGATCATATCCCCCCCCCCCCCCCTTATTATACATGGAGATCATATCCCCCCCCCCCCTTATTATACATGGAGATCATATCCCCCCCCCCCTTATTATACATGGAGATCATATCCCCCCTTATGTATTATACATGGTGATCATATCCCCCCTTATGTATTATACATGGAGATCATATCCCCCCTTATGTATTATACATGGAGATCATATCCCCCCTTATGTATTATACATGGAGATCATATCCCCCCTTAATCTCCTCTTCTCAAGAGAGAATAAATTCAGTTCCTCTAATCTTTCCTCACAACTGAGCTCCTCCATGCCTCTTATCAGTTTGGTTGCCCTTCTCTGTACTTTCTCCAGTTCCCCAATGTTCTTTTTGTGAATTGGTGCCCAAAACTGAACTGCATATTCCAGATGAGGTCTTATGATTTGTACCGGGGTAAAACGATCTCTCTCCCTGGAGTCTATACTTTTCATACAAGAGAGGATTTTGCTCACTTTAGAAACTGCAGTTTGGCATTGCATGCCATTATTAAGCTTGTGATCTACCAGAACTCCCAGATCCTTCTCCACCATTGATTCCCCCAGTTGTACTCCCCTAGTATGTATAATGCATGCAGTCTAGCAGTACTAGGGGAGTTGGTTCAAATCCCAACCACGGCACCACCTGCCTGGAGTTTGCATGTTCTCCCTCTGCCTGTGTGAGTTTCCTCCGGGTACTCCAGTTTCCTCCCTCTCCAAAGACATGCTGGTGGGTTAATTAGCCCTAGAATGTGTGTGTATGAATGTAAGTTAGGGACCTTAGATTGTTAGCTCCTTGAGGGTTAGGGACTGATGTGAAGATACAATATACATGTAAAGCGCTGAGTAAATTGGCAGTACTATATAAGCACCTGTAATAAATAAAAATAAATAAATGGTATTAACATCACAAGTGTGTTAGGGGGCCCCCTGATATGTAGGCTACCCTTTGCATTGTTCTATACTGCAAAGCAAGAAGCATGGCATAAAAAGCCTGCAACTGAAACTGGCTGTCTTCATGTACAGCATTGTATACATGTCTGAAACATTTTTTTGAAAAGGTATGGAATTCCTTTAAAATATTCATAAGGCACATCCATTTTTTTTTTGGGGGGGATAGATAGATAAATTAAGCTAAAACATATATGGCATGGAAAAGTAATTTGTTTCCATGCGTGGTACAGAGTGCAGAACAATGAAATATAGCATTACATCCCCTGAGGCTCCAGGTCTGGAAGACATATTGAATTTTACTGAAGCCGTGAAATCAGATTGTGTTAGATTATAACAGAGTTGAATAAAGAAGAACAAATAGCCTTCTCTTGCATGATGTTGATTGCTGTCATTGTTAGTAGTGACATGTAGAGTTTTTGTAGTTTGTCAGAACAGATTGCTTTGTAAACAGTTGGAGTTAGAGATTAAACCACTGTCAATGCAAAACTATAAAAGCCATGAATGGTTTGGTAGATGCAGTACTATTATGCTAGATTACTGTTGCTTAATGGCCTGTATGCTTGTACCTAATAACATTATTAGGCAGTTAAAGTTGTGTTCATGTACAGCTTATGAAAACAAATGGAGAAAGTACTTAAATTTAGCTAATGGTTCTATGCAGATATTTTAGCACTATGGGAAACCGGCTGTGGGGCACCATGTAGGTGCGGTAGGTTGCCATTCAAAATGTATGATACCCCAGTGCACCTCAGCATGCTGCATGCATTTCTGTCATTGCGATAACATTGAGTAAAAACTGAATTTAGGGCTAGAAATGTTTTTGGCATACTTTGGAAAAGGGGGCTTTTACAGCTATTTTTGATCGCCTAGAAATACCTGGTAAAATAGAATTGTATTTATTCGTATCTTAAAAATAGGTAAACCAATGGCACACATTGAATGACAACATGGTGTATCATTGACGAAAGAAGCTGCTTCATCTGTATTAACCACTGGCTCTCCAGAGGATTTTACCCCCCCCCCCCCTCCGTCCAGGTCATATTTTGTGATACGGCGCTGAGTTACTTTAACTTAATAATGTTGTACATAAATGAAATGTATGTCCTTTTTCCCCACAAATAGAGCTTTCTTTCGGTGGTATTTGATCTCCTGTGCATTTTTATTTTTTGAGCTATAAACCAAAAAGAACCAACAATTTTGAAAAAAAAAACCCAATATTTATTTTTTGCTATGAAATATGTTCAATAAAGAATTTAAAAAAGCAAACATCGTAAATGTAGGCCAAAATGTATTCTGCTATATGTCTTTGCTAAAAGAAATCCAAATATGTGCAAGCGAAATGGTTTACGTGAAAGTTATAGTGTCTACAAATAGTGGTATGCATACTGCAATTTTAATTAAAAACATTTTTTTTACTAGTAATGGTGGTGATCAGTGACTTATAGTGGGACTGCGGCGGGCATTTTGACACTGGGTGGGAACTGACTGCTACTGACATCCCCAGTGACACTAATACAGTGATCAGTGCTAATAAAAAGCACTGACACTGTACTAATGGCACTTGGCAGAAAGGGGTTAACATGTGGGGCGATCAAAGGGTTAACTGTGTGCTGTGTGTGTTTTACATTGTGTTCTGTGTTTGTTTTACTATGTAGACAAGCTGATTTGTATTGCTTTGCAGCCTGTTCGTGCTGACAGGGGAGAGATCTGTATTACATACAGACCCAGGGGCGGACTGGCAACTCATGGGGCCCCTGGGCAATATGGGATCATGGGGGCCCTGTGTCCTTGCCCAAACTCAAAAAAGCCTATGAAAAAGGTACCAGGGGCATCTCATGGGGCCCCCTACTGACCCCGGGCAGTGCCTGAGTTTCCAAATGGTCAGTCCGCCCCTGTACAGAACTCTACCGACGATCACCGAGTCCCAGCTGAGAATCATCAGCCAGAAAACAGTGATTGACATGCCAAGGAGCTAATAGCGGTGCGGGTAGGGAGTGCTTGCTTGCTTTGGGGTATATATACGTGATTTTGCACATTCCTGCCACCCTGTAGCAGTACTTCTGCTATAGGGCAGTTGGGAAGCAATTAAAAAGAGTTCTCTAAAATTTGTATGGTCCCAATGCGTTTTGATCCACAATTTGAATCTTCTTCCTGAAATACAACAAAAGCTTCTATAAAATAAAGTAACTTATCAGATAGACAAGTGTTATCATAAGTTAAGATTGACATACATATCATTTGTCAGTTAAAAGCAAATTTTTCACAAACCCTCTCCAATGTTTTTTTTCCAAAAAGTATGCCTATAGATTTGTATTCATTATACGGATGTGGCACCATATATATTTGAGCTTTAAGACCAGTATTTAAAGATTTTAAGGCTAGGTTCACACTGATGAGGCTCTGTAAGCTGTGGTTTGTGCGGTCATGGCAACCCATTCAAATGAATGGGTTCCTGAAACATAGGCAGGGCCAGGACAAGGGGTGCATAGAACGGTCAGCTGCCTTGGGCATTGTTGTATCATGTGAGGTAGGGGGGCTCCGAGGACATTGGGTGGAAGGGGATTTGTGTTGGGGGGGAAATTTAGGGGGCGGTAGGATGGGGAGGGGGGATTTGGGGGTTTGTGCTAGAAGAGGTAATGTGATAGAGGGGGAGGGGAATTCTGCTAAGAGCAGACATTTTTTTTTGGGGGGGGGGTTGATTTGTATTAGCAGGGATGATTGAGGGTTTTTAGTGCTAGGAGGGGAAATTTAGGGGAAAGAATTGTGCTAGGAGGGGAGATTGGAGGAAAATCTGTGCTAGAAAGGGGGATTTGGATGGGGGGGAGGGGAAGTGTACTCGGAGGGGACATTTGAAGGGTAGAGAATTTGTGCTAAAAGGTGATTTTTTTGGGGGGGGGGGCATGTGTTGGGGTATTTGTGGGGTGGGGGGGGGAAATATTTGGACTGGAAGGGAGGATTTTAGCAAGGGGTGGATTTGTAGTAGGAGGAGGAATTTATGCTTTGGGGTTAAGAATGAAAATTAGTGCTCAATTTTTTTTTTCTGTTTTGGGGGGGGGGGATTTTGCTGACACATACTGCTCATGCATCCTGTAGGGGGGCACCATTTGGCATGTTCGCCCTGGGGTCTAGTTGACCTGTCCATAGAAAAGGCAACTGCGCCATTTCTAGAATCGCAGCCCGCACGGGAATTGCAAGTACAGCGCAGATCCCAGTGCCGAAGCAATTTCCAGTGCCTAATGGTACCTGCACTCATCCAACACGTTTTTTCTGTGCAGGTGGTTGTGGCTGCAGGAACCACCCACACAGATGTGAACCTAGCCTAAAGTATGTTACCACAATGTGATGGTGTGAATGGGCTCTTAAACTCACAGTTTAGTATTCATGACCATACAATTATTCACAATGTGTTATGTTACATATGGATATATTAAGCTCATTTTGTTGCCATAGGATAAGTTGCCTACCTACTCTAAAACCCTGATATTTTAGCAGTAGTATGATTGTAAAAACAAGTCACTGCAGATTGCAGGTTATGTGCTACAATATGCTCAGAGAGCCTTTATATGCCATACACTGCACCTCTCGCTGACCTCAGTCTCTCAGTGCGCAGTACGATTTGCTTCTGGAAGCTCTCAATCATGGTGGTTAGTCCAAGACAGAAATAAAGAAACTTAAAATGAAAATGTGCCTGAAGAAAATGTCCTCTTTCAGTTATAAAGAAAAGAAAACTGTAAAGGAATAACAATGCCTTTGATTGCTCTTTGTGAACATTTGCCATGATTTAATGCACTTAATGATACTAATTTCTATAGTATGCAGGGTTCTATTCTTCGGATATATTTCCAGAATAAAGTTCTCATTTCTTCTACAAAGCCTATAAGGAGATGTGAAAATTACTCATTTTTAAAAAGGCAAAAGTATTAGCAAGGAAAATATGGAAATTGTTAGAAGTACAAAATACATAGATTTAACAAGTAGGGAGGATGGATTAACTAAATGGCAGTGGGAAATGAATTTGTAATATTTGTTCTTGCTTGATGTGCATCTAACTGACCTAATCCAACATACAGTAGGTTATGGTGAGATTTGATAAAGGTAATCAAGCATTTAAAAAATTCCACCTAATTTACAAGAATATTATTTTCCTACTCCCAGAAAACTAGCCCTGATGCATAATTGATACTTCTCAATGAGCACATATTCCATACATCAGGATTATTGTTAAGAATCATGTTGATGAGACAACTTGACCTTATGGAAGAGGAATTGGCTATGACTGAGTCGGAGGGGAAAAAAAAAATCACTGATTCGTAGATGAAGGCAAGTATAATCCCAAGTATACTGGACTCAGGGTGCCTGTTAAAGTGCATTTAACTCTTAAAGTGATTCTAAAGGATATTTGTTTATATATAAACAACAAACGCGTTATCTGCAGGTTTTGTACAGAGCAGCTCCAATCCTCTTTTTCTGGGGTCCTCCGCTGGTGCTCCTGGCTCCTCTCCCTTGCTGAGTTCCCCTATAGCCGGGGCGGACTGACCATTTGGAAACTCGGGCACTGCCCGAGGGCTCGGGGTCAGTAGGGGGCCCCATGAGATGCCCCTGGTACCTTTTTCATAGGCTTTTTTGAGTTTGGGCAAGGACACAGGGGCCCCATGAGTTGTCAGTCTGCCCTTACCCTATAGCAAGCTGTTTGCTATGAGGTAAGGGCACTCATGCAGGCTCACACCTGAGCAGCGCTCTGTGTGTCTATTGACAAGGGTTGGACACATCCCCACTCTTTCCTCACCAGATGTGATTGACAGCAGCAGGAGCCAATGGTTCCCTTTGCTGCCTTTCTGTCCAGTGAGGAAAGAGAGAGGCACTGCACTCATGCACAGCTCTGGATCGGGGCGGGGGGAGAAGGTTTTTTACCTTAATGCATAAAATGCATTATAGCAAAATGCTTTTTACCTTTAGAATCACTTTAAAAACAAAGTTATATTTAATTGAAGCTTAACAGTCCTTTGAAATGATGACTATATTCAGGGGCGGACTGACCATTTGGAAACTCGGGCATTGCCTGAGGGCCCGGGGTCAGTAGGGGGCCCCATGAGATGCCCCTGGTACTTTTTTCATAGGCTTTTTTGAGTTTGGACAAGGACACAGGGGCCCCATGATCCCCTATTGCCCGGGGGCCCCATGAGTTGTCAGTCCGCCCCTGGCTATATTAGTTACACTTCCCATTCTGTTTTTGTTTTGGGTGGCAATTCTCACTCGCTATACTGTATCTTTGGAGGAGCAATGTTTTCACTCTAGTTTGATTGCCCTGATTTAGACTACTGAACACCTTCCTTCTACTTTACTACACTGCTCAAAAAATTAAAAGGAACACTTTTTAATCAGAGTAAAGCATCAAGTCAATTAAACTCCTGGGATATTGATCTGGTCAGTTAAGTAGCAGAGAGAGTTGTTAATCAGTTTCAGCTGCTTTGGTGTTAATTTCATTAACAGGCACACTAGATAGGCAACAATGAGATGACCCCCAAAACAGGAATGGTTTTACAGGTGGAAGCCGCTGACATTTTTTTCCCTACTCATCTATTCTGACTGTTTTTTGCTAGTTTTGTATTTGGCTAGGGTCATTGTCACTACTGGTAGCATGAGGCGATACCTGGACTCTATAGAGGTTGTACAGGCAGTCAAACTCCTCCAGGAAGGCACATAAATATGTTCCATAGCCAGAAGGTTTGCAGTGTCTCCCAGCACAGTCTCAAGAGCATGGAGTAGATTCCAGGAGACAGATACTCTAAGAGAGCTGGACAGGGCCGTAGAAGGTCCTTAACTCATCAGCAGGACAGGTATCTGCTCCTTTGTGCAAGGAAGAACAGGATGAGCACTGCCAGAGCCCTACAAAATGACATCCAGCAGACCACTGGTGTGAATGTCTGACCAAACAATCAGAAACAGACTTCATGAGGGTGACCTGAGGGCCCGACGTCCTATAATGGGCCCTGTGCTCACCATAGAGCTCAATTGGCAATTGCCATTGAACACCAGAATTGGCAGGTCCACCACTGGCGCCCTGTGCTTTTCACAGATGAGAGCAGGTTCACCCTGAGCACCTGTGACAGACATGAAAGGGTCTGGAGAAGCTGTGGAGAACATTATGCTGCCTGTAACATCGATCAGCATGACCATTTTGGTGGTGGGTCAGTGATGGTCTGAGGAGGCATATCCATGGAGGGATGCACAGACCTCTACAGGCTAGACAATGGCACACTGACTGCCATTAGGTATTGGGATGAATTCCTTGGACCCATTGTCAGACCCTACGCTGGTACAGTGGGTCCTGGGGTCCTCCTGGTGCACAACAATGCCACATTCAATGATAGACCATTGAATGGTCTCCATGCTTGCCTAACCTGAATCCAATAGAACACCTCTGGGATATCATGTTTCGGTCCATCCGACCAGGGGCAGACTGACCATTGGGGAACTCGGGCACTGCCCGGGGTCAGTAGGGGGCCCCATGAGATGTCCCTGGTACCTTTCATAGGCTCTTTTGGGTGTGATTTGAGTGAGGGTGAGGAAACAGGGGCCCCATGATCCCCTAATGCCCGGGGGCCCCATTAGTTGTCAGTCCGCCCCTGCATCCGACGCTGCCAAAACACCCCAGTACACCATATGTCATTTCATTAGGAGCATGCCTCAATGTTGTCAGGCATGCATACAAGCATGTGGGGGCCATACAAACTACTGTGTACCATTTTGAGTTGTTGCAATGAAATTTCAGTAAAATGGACTAGCCTGCTGCATAATTTTTTCACTTTTGATTTTCGTAGTGCCTTTGAATTCAGTCCTCTGTAGGTTTATAATTTTCATTTCCATCAAACAATGGGGCAACCTTGCGTTCATTACCCAGTCCATATCAGTATAGATATCCAGCATGATATTTTCCCCATTGAGATCTGGTGTGTTTTCAGAGTGTTCCTTTAATTTTTTTGAGCAGTGTATATCAACAAAATTGGGAAGTTCTGTAGTTCATAACCTGGGCAGAGCTAATACGACTGCTTGAGATAATGCTGCAGAGTCCACAGGAAATTTTAAAACTCAATAGATTTCTGGCAAAATAAAAAGGTATTTCTTGTACTTATTAAAATAATAAAATTAAATCAATTAAGTTCAATTAAACTTCTGATGTAAGGGGGGCTCTCTGGACTCTGATGAAAGGGGGTCTGTGTGTACTCTAATGTAAGAAAGGCTGTGCAGACCCTGGTTTGGATGTAAGAGGGGCTCTGCCGCCTCTGATGTAAGGGAGAACTCTGCAAACTCTGATGTAAGAGGTGCTCTGTGGACTCCTATGTAAAGCTGTGTGGCTGTTCAGACTCCAAGGTAAGGTGGGATGTGCAGACCCATGCTCTGCAGACTCTGATGTAAGGGGCACTCTGCGGACCCTGATTAAAGAGAAATAGGCAAAAAAAAAAAAAGTTAAAAAAAAGGGATGCCAACCGTTCTCATCTCGTTTAATATTTTTACTGAGCAAAGAACAGGTTATATACAGAACCACATCAAATTTAGGTTTACAGTAAGAGTAGGACTTGCACCCACTCAAGACACCATGGATACAACAATGCATTACACAATAAAAGCATACAGATATACCAAATAGTATGAAATATCTCAAGATCAACTGGAGCACTAAGCCCCCAAAAATATAACCAACCAGTACACATCAGCATAGATAACCATGTCCAATGATCACGTTCAGTCTAAGTACAAAGTTTACTTATAAGTCATAATGCAAAACCTCCTCAGAATGGGAGAGAAAAAAAAAAGAAAACAGGAGAAATGGTGGCAGGGGGTCATCTGAGTCCTAGAGGCCAAAGCTGGGCTCGCTTTATAGACTAAAAAAATAAGGAGGTCGGGGTTCAAGAAGGGAGGTGACAAAGCCAAGAGACAAGACATTTTCCACCCAAGGCTGCCAGACCTTAAGATGCTTGGAAACTGTATCTGTTAGGGTGGCCTCAATATTGCTGTGGATCATTGCCCTGTGTGCTGTGTATGTTTTACTAGGGAGGCATGCTGTTTTGTATTGTTCTGCTATGCAGAGCAATACAAAGCAGCATGCTGGAGCTGACAGGGGAGAGATCTGTATTGTTTACATACAGACCACTACCTGTCAGTGATAGTCGGCGATAGCCGGGTGCCGATGAGGAATCTCCGGCTAAGACATGGTGATTGTAAGCTGTAACCGCCAATAGCAGCGCAGGTAGGGCGCGTGCGTGCCCCCTACCTGGAAATACAAAATCACATATATATTACGTGATTTTGTGCAGCCCTGCCACCCTGTAGCAGTATTTGTGCTATAGGGTGGTGGGGAAGCGGTTAATATTCCACCACGTGTGATTGTAAACACTCCGCACTCACCAGATTGCAATGACCCCCTTGTTTAAGCTTTTCCCGCACGGCCCATTGCCGATAAATGACTGGACAGAAGCTCTGCCACTGCAGGTGGACGTTTCTAAACGTCCTCCCGCATCCATTGCCTGTGTGTGCTCCCTGGGAACATAGATCACTGTACGGGACCCTCTGTGTGAGTTCCTGATTCATATGATCACTGACTGGCCAATCACATGAATAGTAGTAAACAAGATGTCACTTCTTGACATCATTGCTTACTACTGGTGAAATCTGTGAATGATCACAGAGGTCACATGGTACAAGGCTATTCAAAACAGCCTTGTACCATGTGACAAGCTGTGACCAATCACAGCTCGCACAGTATTTCTCAATGGCTGCAGGAATGCAACCAGAGAGAATAATTGATTTATTTTACAGCCTTTATGGGTGTAAAAGTAATCAGTGAAAAAAAGTGAAAAATTAGTGTAGTTCTAGGGTGACAGTATGCAAAAATAAAAAATAAAAATGTAAAAAAATGTTTTGAAAAATTATAATTTTTGGTTATAAACTAATTTGGGTTTTTTTTTTTTTTTACATTACATTTTGGCCAAGATTTATGAAGAAAGACTATTTGCAAATTTTTTTAAGAAAACCGCTTTTTTCAACAGTTTAGGACTTTTTCATTTATATAGCAAAAATATAAAAATCCCAGTGGTGAATAAATACCACTAAAATAAAGTTTTATCTGTCTCACAAAAATGCTAAAAATTTCATATGGTGTTGCATGACCGCGCAATTGTCATTCAAAGTGTGATAGCACTGAAAGCTGAAAATTGTCCTGGGCAGGAAAGGGGTAAAAGTGTCAGGACTTGAAGTGGTTAAATCAAAAATAAATCAGACTGTGCTTTGTGGGCAACAAAGGATCTGATCAAACCTCTTATTCAACACCATGTATAGATATTACTCCTCAACAACTGGCCGAACAATGGTTCAAATGACAGGTAATCCAAAAAAAGAAGAGTGATCATCTCAGTGTGAAATCTGTTTATTTTAAAAGTTATTACTGTAAAATGATGTCCAAAAAGGAAAAACACATCTCTCACCCGACCGTTAGGAAGCCGACGACTCCTCAGTGTGCTTTCCAAGCCTGACCAGAAGTGACATCGGAAATTCCCACTTTCCTTTAGTAAACCAACCCTTAGGAGTTGGTCAACCTATAGAAAATAACGCATTCCGAGGGATTTACTAAAAGTGGTCCACTCAGAATTGTGTGCACTTCTGCAAGGAAACCAATCAGCTTCCAGGTTTTGTTAAAACTTAATTGAACAAGCTGAGGTTAGAACCTGATCAGCTACCATGCACAGCTGCACCAGATTCTGAGGGAACCAGTTTTGGTAAATCCCCCCCCCCCCCCCCCGTGTGGCTTCATCTCAGTGCTACTATAATAGCTAAACTCCTTTTCCTCTTGTGGCTAATCTGCAAATAAAAGATACAACAAAAATATGGGCAATGATTTTTAACCTCCCTAGCGGTCTGATTATGTCCATATTTCTGTGCTGAAAGCGGTACATTTTTTTGCATGGAAATATGTCGTTTTTTTATTGTAGGCCTATAATTTTTAGGAATAACTCACTGAAATCTGTCCGAACAAGAGTCTAGTAAACATCCCGGGTAGGATAAAACTTGAAACACAAAATCATAAATTATAATTTAATAATCATAAAAAAAAATAATATAATAATAATAAATTTAATTCAATAATATAATCAAACCAAAAACACTGAAATTTGAAATAGAGCGCCAAGTTCGCACATCACTAAGCAAAGTTGCAAAATCATTTTCAGTGTCTGATGACGAATTTCCCCACGAATCATTATCACTCAATTCTGCAAGTGGTTCAGATTCACTATCGCTGTTCTCTAGCCGGTCTAAAACCGCTTTTGACCTAAAGGGATGCTTTTTGGACACCATGGACGTTTCTCAGTTTCCAGGCAGAAAGAACAGTAAAAATGCAGGCAGGGTGCAGGACAAAGCACTCGGGACAAAATATATGTGAAATGGTTTGATACAGTAATGTTTCACTATGTAATTTTAGCAAATTTAGTGTGTCACTTTTTGTCATTTTTGAATTTCCCGCCGTTCCGTCCCCTGTATGTCCCGACGCTCGCAGGAGATGGAACCCAGAAGACAGATGCCGGCATCAGCCGGAGAACATTTCCGGGGACACTGCAGGAGGAACATCGCGGGAGCGCAAGACAAGGAAAGTGATCTAGGGATCGTGGAGCAGCGCCGCATGGTAAGCCCAAGTGTAGCTCAGGGTTACCGCTTGTGGTACTGAAACTTAACCCCGAGCTACACTCGGGAATACCGCCAGGGGGGTTAATATGTCAACATCACATCAAAATTGCTTTAAAAAGGTTGTAAACCCTTACATATACCCAGTTAAGTGATTGGCCTCAGGTGATACACAGAGATGAAACAAATCCTCCAGCATAAGTTGTACCTGTTTATCAGAATTCTTCTCTGCATCCATTCAACTCCCAGAATTTATAAAGCTTATCTGAGTGGTTAGAAAAAAGGGGGCGGGGAGCTGAGGTTAAACTCTGCAGAGCTCAGTGAGGAGAGCTCTAAGAGCTGATTGGAGGAAAGAGCTGAGGTTGTCAATATGCTGGAGGTCCCTCCTCTGTCACCATTTCTCTGTTGGTGTCAGGAAAACGTGTTAGAAGTGACTTGTGCTTATAGCAGAGAAACAAAGCTGTACACAGAAATGACACTCAGTGCTTTCAATTGAGAAAGTACATACTATAGAGGGATATGTTCATATTTCATGTCTGAGACTTACAACCACTTTAAAGTAAGCAAAAATAATTAAAAATATGTGCTAACCTAACTGAACATACAATCATGGAGAAATGTCTAAATGCATATATTGATACATTTAGATTAGAAAATGTCACCTCGCTGATCTCTGGTCAAAGACCTCTTGTCTGTACCTGCAAACTCAGCATGATGTTAGCAAATGGCAGTGACACCATGATATGAAGTATAGATTGTCTGAGAATTGTTGAACACATTGTAAATCGGTGATAGAATAAAGAGAACTTTCAAGATATATTCAAAATGCTTCAGTTAATTATATTTGCTATCTACAGTGTTCACTAAATTATTTGAGCAGCAACAGGGCTGATTAAGAATATATTAATCTTCTCATGTTTTCAGTAAAAAATATATATATTATTGTACTCAATTATATTTCAATTTAAAATGTGTAAACAAAATGTAAAGAAATGCTCTTGGGTTGTATCAAAAAGTATTGTGCATTTCACAGTGAAATGTAATAGTTATGCAACATCTGTTTTTACCAAAAGGCTGTTATTTTACTAGGTTAGGTTAGAAATAGGAGGTCAGAGTACTCTGAAGTATGATCTAAAACCCAGAAACTGATTGGTTCATCTTGTGAAATTAGTACTGGATTTAGAATTGAGGGATAGCCAAAAATTCCTGTTTTGGCACCTGCCAGACATGCCATAGCTGCCTGCCAGTGTAAAATTGGCACAGCAATTGACAACAGCTTCTGCATTGCTGAGGTTGGTTAGTATGTAGCTAAACTACTTCCACATACAGTACATTCTATACCAGAGCCTTTTAGATCATTCAAAAACATATTTTCTATCTCGATTTATGTACCAATGAATGGTTTATTTAATCTGGTGCACATAAACCAATCAGCTTCCAGGTTTTGTCAAAGCTTAATTGAACAAGCTGATTGGTTACTATGTACAGCTGAACCAGATTATGAGGGCACCAAGTTTAGTAAATCTCTCTCCAAGTCTCAAAGTGAAAGTAAAAGCTTCAGTCCCCATCCCATTGTCCACACCCCACTGATGAGTTTTACCCTGATTAGATGTATGCGACTAAGCCCATTCAGGGATAAATGCATCAGAGGGGCATGGCCACAGGGGTGACTGCAGCTAAAGTTTTTACTTTTACTTAGAGACCTGGTTGATACAAAGTGGATGGATGGAGCAGTGGCAGACTGACCATTTGGAAACTCAGGCACTGCCCGAGGGCCCGGGGTCAGTAGGGGGCCCCATGAGATGCCCCTGGTACCTTTTTCTTAGGCTTTTTTGAGTTTGGGCAAGGACACAGGGGCCCCATGATCCCCTATTGCCTGGGGGCCCCATGAGTTGTCAGATCACCCCTGGGATGGAGTAGGTTGTGCCCCTTGAGGAACCATCACCTGGAGCAGAAGAAAAGCAGGGGTAGTATGCAAGAGGCTTTGAGTGGTGCCATAACTGTCAAGTAGGTAGGGCCATAGGGCAAAACACTTGAGAGGTAATTCACACATGTAACGGAACCAACCCAGTCTGCGCTTGGGTACGTCCGTTATAATAATCGCTTCTCCGTCCAAACACCGACCACAGCCGATTAAACAAGACTAGACGACACCAATGTGTCTGAACATAGAACTCATTTATTTGAAACTCGAACTGGCTTTTTATACACTCAGGGGGAAATCCCCTCCCCCTGCATAATGACACAGGGCGGGGCAATCTATACTTCGCAACAAGAGACACACAGGTATTCAAACTTAACATTAGCAGACAGTCCTATCAAGAGGGAGGGCTGCTGGAGACACCCCCCACTAAGCTAATACACATTAACACATATATCCCATAATAGTTTGAACCCAAGCAAGACATACAATAGAGCAATGGGATGCAACCACATGGCATTAAAACAACAACCCCCCAACCCAATATTAGGACAGATCACCCTGTACCCCTAACAGGCACAGGGTGACTTACACATAATAGAGATATGGGGAGCTGAGACAGGGGTTTCCCCACCTCTCCAAAGTGAGCTGTGTTCCATGGGCCCCCCATCCAAAGTGACTCCCGTCACAACACACACAAGCATTATATGATTATTCGCAAATCATTTTGGCTGTTTTTGTCACATACATACATGTCTGGGTCTCCCAAGCATACCTGAGAACATTTGAAGTCTAAACTGTTCATTGTTTTTTCATTTCTGCCTGAGAAAATGATATTACTCCTGCCACTAAATGCCCATGCAAGAAATGGAGGGTGTGGGTGTCACTAACACAAGAAAACATGGACAGCAATAAAAATAGTTAGACTTCTAACCCTTTACAACTAACAAATATGTTTTTGATTTTATATGTTAGCCCATTGGAAATTTTTATCAACCTTTAGGTCCCAAATGGAGACATAGGCAGAAAAAAAAGAGTTAAAAGGGATGTTAACCTTTGCCATCTCTTGTTTAATATTTTTACTAAGCAAAGAACAGGTTATATACAGAACTACAGCAAATTAAGGTTTAAAATAAGGATAGGACTCGCACCCACTCAAGGCACCATGGATTAAAAAATGCATTACACAATAAAAAAGCATACAGATATACCAAATAATATAAAATCTCAAGAACAAACAACTGGAGCACTAATTCCACAAAAATATAAATCAACCAGTACACATCAGCATAGATAACCATGTCAAATGATCATGTCAGGGATCGCGGCGTCCTGTCGGCCGGCGCACGCGCACTGGCGACAACTCACGCCGGGGGACAAGCACCAGGTCCCGGCGAGCCGCAGATGACAGGACACCGCGCATGCGCAGTAGGAGCCGCGGGCGGCCAATGACAGCCCGGGGGCGCGTCCTGGACGGCCAATGACAATGCAGGGCGCAATATTTAAAGATGCCCTGCACTGTCACTAATCACCGCAAGGTCTATCTGTGTTTCTGAGTTCCTGTACCTGAGTTATTGACCCTGATTGCCCTGACTACGCTGCCTTCTCCTGTGTTTGACCCGGATTGTCCTGACTACTCTGCCTTCTCCCCTCCTGACTCCCGGCTTGTTTGACCTATCTGCGGACTGACTTATCCTGCTGACCCTGCGTGTGACCTGACGACTCTCCGCCTGCTGATTCTGTACCTCGCCTACCCCACAGGACCACTGCTCGTGATCCATCCTGCTAGGTCCTGCCGGCCTCCTCACATCTGGCTCTCCCGGTACCTATACATCCCCGGAGGTTCCCTCTGCCACTGGTGGGCCTGCTCAGAGGTCGTGACCTGGTCCTGGTCTGTTACAAGTCCATCCCCACCATCAGGGGCCCTGGTGAAAGCACAGACCGGGACTTAGACTCCACGCTTTGGGTAGGTCTGTCAAGTGGGCAGCCAGAGGCACCACCTGGTGGATCATAACAGATCACTTTCAGTCTATGTACAAATTTTACTTAAAAGTCATAGGGCAAAACCTCCTCAGAACGGGAGAGAAAAGAAAAGGAATGGAGGGAGAGGAAAAAGAAAAAGGAGAAATAGGTGATGGCAGGAGGTCATCTGAGTCTGAGAGGCCAAAGCTGTGCTCACTTTATCGACTAAAAAATAAGAAGTCAGGGCTCAAGAAGGGAGGAGTCAAAACCAGGTGAGAAGACATTTTCCATTCAAGGCTGCAAGACCTTGAAATGCTTGGAAACTCTGTTAGGGTGGCCTCAATCTCGCTATGGATCGTTGCTCATGTGACTCACTTTTTGGAAGGTCGAGGTCTTCCAGGCCCCTGCAAGAAAACCCTTGCCATTTCTATCCAAAACTAAAATAATATTTTTTGACAGGAGTAGAGCTTTAAAGCTTTTATCTATTAAAGCCTAGATCAAAGTTGGGCAAAAAGCTCATTAATCACTCTTTCCAAGATCTTTTGCCTCCTCCTCCATTTTTCAGTATACATATTTTTTTCCCAGTATCCTCTCTTTGGTGCATGCCATGCGGTGTGCTCCTCTTCTTTCCTTCAGCACTGAATGGTCCTTTCTCCTGTACTGAACATAGTAATGAATACATGCCATTCACTACAGCAGTACTTCCAGCCCATGTTGATGTAGAGATGCGCCCCCAGGGGTGGATGCATTATCCTTTAGTGGGTTGAAAGATGCTAGTTTACCAGTGGCAGCAGGATGGAGTGGTCTTTCTGTGGGGAACAGCAGTCGAGTGGATGTGTGTAATGAAGAGTTGGACGGTATTTTATTTTTTATATTTGTCTGTAACAATATGGTTTTGATAAAATACAGCTACATTCACATATTTTAGTTCCCTTTGATGCTATTTGAAAAATAACAATATTCATAATACCCAAGCATGAACTTCAATGTTATGAATAAAATATCTCCATTGATAATCTCTATTTTGCATATGTAGTGGGCTTTGATCTTAAGACTATATACTCAGTAGGAACTCCTGTGAGGAAACTGCAGCCAGATGCTCTGATAGACCCCTATTCAGTTAACTGAGCCAACACAATTACAACAGTTACGAGGAATCCATTTAGAGACAATTAAGAGGTTTATCTGTGAACATTATGCATATCATTTCTTACAACTGCTTTTAGATAGTAAATGATCAGCAGCTACCCTCAGAGGCTGAGTTATTATAATTGCACTCCCAAACTGTACTGTGGATATAGAGATGGAGAGATATTTGTTTTTCTTTAAACCTGTGTTATATTTCCTGAAGTTACTAAAATCTTTAAGAGCTTCTGGGTATTAAAAACTATATGGAATGTAATTCCAGCATACTAATAATCTAGAAGGGTAATCTATTTAAACGTTTATATTTAAATGTTAATGTTTAGAACCATGACTTGCAAAAAGTATATATTTATTCAGGGGAGGACTGACAACTCATGGGGCCCCCGGGCAATAGGGGATCATGGGGCCCATGTGTCCTTGCCCAAACTCAAAAAAGCATATTGAAAAGGTACCAGGCAGGGGAGGACTGACAACTCATTGGGCCCCCAGGCAATAGGGGATCATGGGGCCCCTGTGTCCTTGCCCTAACTCAAAAAAGCCTATGAAAAAGGTACCAGGCAGGGGCGGACTGACAACTCATGGGGCCCCCGGGATATAGGGGATCATAGGGCCCGTGTCCTTGTCCAAGCTCAAAAAAGCCTATAAAAAAAAAGGTACCAGGGGCATCTCATGGGGCCCCCTACTGACCCCATGAGATGCCCCTGGTACCTTTTTTTTTTTTTTTTTTTTTTTCCCAAATGGTCAGTCCGCCCCTGTATTTATTACATTCATAAAGCATTCAGACCCCCTTCACTTTTGAAAAATTTGTTATGAAGTCTGATACTACAGTTGTTTAAATGTATTCCTCTCATTAATGTACACTCACTATCCAACAATGACAAAGTTAACACAGAATTTTAGAAATGTTTGCAAATGTATTAAAAAGGAAAAACTGAAATCTCTCATTGGCATAAGTATTCAGACCCTTTACACAATACTTTCTTGAAGTACCTTTGGCAAGATTTACAACCTTGAGTCTATTTGGGTAAGACACGACAAGCACACCTGGATTGGGGGAATTTCTATAATTCTTGTTTGCAAATCCTTCCAAGCTCAGTTAGGTTGGATGGGGACTGTTGGTGGACAGCTGTTTTCAGGTCTCTCCAGAGAGAGTCAGTAGGGTTCAAGTCAGGGCTGTGACTGGCCCACTCTAGGACGTGCACAGAGGTGTCCCTAAGCCACTCCTGTGTTGCCTTGGCTGTGTGTTTAGGATCATTGTCATGTTGGAAGATGAACTTTTGGCCTAGTCTGAGGTCCTGAGCACTGTGGAACAGGATTTCATTGAGGATATCTTTGTACATTGCTCCATGTGCATATATGTTGTGTAGTGCAGTCCAAAATGCATTGCACCATTATCATATAACAGAATACTCAGAGACCGTGTGTGGAGCTTAATGGCGTCTTACTCTCTGCTCCTCACAAGACCTCCTGCTTTCTAGCTCCCTTGTTTTCTCTTCCCATGCTCGTCCCCAGGACTTCTCCAGGGATTCCCCCATCCTCTGGAACTCCCTACCCCAATCTATCAGACTAATCGCCTACTCTGCTCACTTTTAGGTGCACTCTGAAAACCTCTCTTCAGGAAAGCCTACCCCGCCCTCAGCTAATACTGGAATCCTCTACTCTCCCAACCACCTCATCCCCCACAGTTATTACCTTTTGTACCACTATCCCCTCCCTACTAGATGACTGTAAGCTCCAAGGAGCAAGGCCCTCGAATCACTCTTGTATTGAATTGTATTGTTACTGTACTGTCTCCCACCATATTGTAAAGCACTGAGCAAACTGTTGGCGCTATATAAATGCTGTATAATAAATAATTTATGAAGCCAGATTAAAAGAAAATAATCTTTGCCTCTGTGACCAAGCCCGATGGGTGGGGCAAAATGCATCAGAGGCATTGGCTAGCACAGTGCTGAGGCCACTCAATATACCTAACACGTCGGACTCCCAGGGTTGGTTTTAAGCAGCGTCTTCTTCCCCTCAGAATGCTCAATGAAGCACTGGTTGTCAGATAACGGAAAATCTGAAACTCAATAGCTCTGGGGAGGCGGCTCCCACACAGCAAGACTTCCCTGAATGATAGGCATTCAACTGTAGCTCAAACCATGGAAATGCAGAAAGGAGTGCCAGGCCAAAATTGGAGAAAAGAGTCCAAGATAAAATTTTATTCTTGATAAAAAAGGTTATATAAAAATTGCCAATTTGTTTTAAGGTCAACAACTCCCCCTTCATTCAACACAGGATAAAACCTAAAACAGAAAACAATGACATCACAGATCTATATAAGACCCCCCCCCCCCATTATATCCTTTCAGTGTACCTTGTGGCACACAACACCTTAATGCTTTCTTATATCTAATAGTTTTCTGGGTTTCAGGGTACCAGTCATGTGAACCATACAAATAAAACATACAAAAAATTTGAAATTGATGTTCTTTCTGACCTTCTCTCAAGATTCAAGGAAATCCTTCCAATTCCCAAATCTTGTCTTATAATCTGCCACACTGTTTCCCTGTTCATGTTCAATTCTTATGCTATCATTCATATACTCAGTCTTCGAGCTGACCATACGAGGGTTCGCACTCTGTCCACATCTGCATCTGTCGTTTTGTGTTTTTGACTTCCCACTTCTTGCATCATGATGGACATCTTCCCATTCCTCCTTAAACCACCTATGCCGTTCAAACAAACACTTAATGTATTCATGGAATGTTCCAGATTCCCATCAGTCATTCCCAACAGCACGACGCACACACGTGTTATTTCTTCTACTACTCCGTAAAGACTGAGTCAATTGGTCTACAACCCAGACGAGTGCAAGTAAGAACTTGCTTGAGTGCGAATGGCTGCGTGACTTTCCAGGAATTCAATTGTCACACCTTGTATGTCTCACTGGCTGTATTAATCCCCACTTGGCTATGTCTAGTCACAGTTGTGGAATATCTGTATTTACTATTCTGAAGTAGGAAATTCATTGTATGTATAATATGATGGCTGCTATAACCACCATCCCTAATCAGTTTTTTCACACTTGCAATTTGCACATAGTAAATAATTTTCTCTCTTAATGACTAATCATTAATTACAAAAGTATAATAAAACAGATTTCCCTGTAATATAGACATTCCAGGCATTTTATACATAACAGTTTTAAGACTGTTGAGCTACTTTTTGTATCTTCATTTTCTGCAGATCATACAAAAAAATTAAAAAATGTATCTTTTTATTTCAGTCCTGCATTAAAAATTACTGATACCATAAATAACTGCCTTTGAATCCCAGTCCTTTATTATCAATATGCATAGCTCCCTACAAGTTTGACTAGGACAAGAGAAACTGTACCCCCCATGTACACCCCCAGGACTGAGTTTTGTGCTGCATAAAACATCATTATGAGATAAGAAGGGAGCTAATGCTGAATTTGTGACTCCTTTCCGAAAAGACTGTCTGGAAAAGTTCCCAGATGATGTATTTGGTTCCAACATGCACTGCGGGGCTGCAGTGAGAAGGATTAATAGACTTCTCACATCTTTGCTCTAGGAAGCGATTGTGTGTGACTGATCACAGAATGTATTTGGCTGGTAGCCATGTACCTGGAAAATATGAACTTGCATATCTAAGATTGTGACATGTCAACATGCATATATTATAGGTCATAACGTAAGCATAAAATAATGCACAGAAGAAAAAAAAAATAGGAAGTTGCTTCCTTAACCCGTATTGTACCATAAGCAATAAAGTGCATATGCATGGTTTTTAAAGCTAGTCTCCAGAGGGAAAAAATCGTCTCTCACTCGATCCCTTTTAAGCCATTTATATTTTATTTTACAAAATCAAAGTACTTACCTAAAATTCAAATAACTTAAAAAGGCCTGGTATCAGGTCTTCTGGACCCCATTAGCGTTTGGTCTGCAATGCTTATGTCTCTTATGTCCTGGTGACATGGATGCTGCCCATTGGCTCTCAGTTTTCATCACTGGTCCTAACAAGAGTCCTCACAAAATCACAGGGTCCTAAAGTGACATCATGATGAGAGGTGGATGCAAGACCAGTTGGCTGAACAGTGGAGATGTAAGCATCCAAACAATGATCACCACTGCCACAAGACATGCCAAGGGGGAATTACATGACAATGGGTTCAGGTGAGTTTTTCTGGGTTTTAGGGATTGCTTTTCTCACAGCAAGGACTCCTATACCTCTAAAAAAGTAATCCAGAGTTGGCATTTGACAAGCAATGTGGTGATGCATCACCTGCTCACCATCTTTTTTAACCACTTGCCCTCCAGCGGATTTATCCCCCTTCCTGACCAAGCCATTTTTTGCGATACTGTACTGCATTACGTTAACTGACAAATGTGTGGTCATGCAACGCTGTACATAAAATTACATTTATGTCCTTTTTCCCCACAAATAGAGTTTTCTTTTGGTGATATTTGATCCCCTGTGCAGTGTTTATTTTTTGCTCTATAAACCAAAAAAAGAACAGTTTTGAAAAAAAAATTAAATTTAGGCCAAGCTGGTTATTCTGATACAGGTCTTTGCTAAAAAAAAATCTCAATACAGGTAAATTAATTGGTTTAGGTTAAAGTTATAGCATCTACAAATGGTGGCACTGCCACTTACAGCGGGACTGCGGCAGGCATTCTGACACTGGGGGGACTGACGAACTGCCACTGACATTCCAAAACACACTAATACAGTGATCAGTGCTAATAAAAAGCACTGACACTATACTAATGACACTCGGCAGGAAGGGGTTAATATCTTGGGCGATCAAAGGGTTAACTCTGTGCTGTTTTACTGTGTGTGCTTTACTAGGGAAACATACTGCTGTGTATTTCTCTGCTGTGCAGAGAAATACACAGCAGCATGTTACTGCTGGGAGGAGAGAAATCTGTGTTCTTCCTTCAGTGATACTCAGAGATTGCAGAGTGCCGGTGGGGAATCTTCAGACAGGACCCGGTGTTCGACATTAGTAGCTGCCAATGGTGGCGTGGGTAGGGCGACAAGTGTGGCCCATAACGGGAAATGCAAAATCACGTTTATATACATGTGATTTTATGCAGCCCTGCAGCATTACTTCTGAGATAGGGCGGTCGGGAAGCAGTTAACCTCCTAAATTCCTCACCATGCACTTGAATATCTAGGGTACCTCCAAAAGATATGAACAAAAAAAGGAAAAAAAGACAAAGGCCGTGGGAGAGTTCCTTATGATGTAGTAGTTTGACAGATAACTGGATGAAATAAACAATGAAAAGGTAAATTGCAATGGTATACTCACATCTGTGAGGTTGCTGAGCTCCCTACAGGGGGATCAGACAACCTTGAGTGAAAGCATGCAGGCTCTTGATGCTCAGTGGAGTGATCCGGACAATCCTACGATCTTCGGTCTCAGGATTCCGGTATCTTCACGATAAGAGGTTTATGAGCCTCAAAAAGGTGAGAAACTGGTTTCAGCAGAGGCGCCCAAATATGAAGAAGAAGCTGAGAAATGGATTCTTCATTGATTCAATATTTGCTGCTCACAGAATAATATAAAACACCATCAAAGCGCTTTGTGGCACTACACTGGCCACTTCCTCAGGATGGTGCATAAAACACTTTAAAAAGCTGTGATCTGTCTCTCGATCTATGATCAAGAATACCTATTAATTATGTTAGTAGAAAAGCCATTACTCCTGATCAAGGTTCAGGCTGGCTTTGAGGTTTCTCTGTGTACCATGGACAACACTAGCTACTGCAGACTATGCTACCTGAGCCAAAGAGTTGTAAAATTCAGTATGGGAATGTGTGGATTAACAACATACATAAATATATCTTGCTATATTATGAGTTTAATGGTGGTATCAGGGGCAGACTAACCATTTGGAAACTTGGGCACTGCCCGAGGGCCCGGGGTCAGTAGGGGGCCCTATGAGATGCCCCTGGTACCTTTTTCATAGGCTTTTTTGAGTTTGGGCAAGGACACAGGGGCCCCATGATCCCCTATTGCCCAGGGGCCCCATGAGTTTTCAGTCTGCCCCTGGGTGGTATTGTCCTGAATGTCAGATTAAAGCAATAATTCTAGCACCAGACTTCCTCTTGAACTCTAAACTGGTAACCTGTAAAGGCTTTTAAAGAGTTGCCTATGGAGATTTTTGGGTACTTGGAGTCTGTGCTATTACAAGGGTGCAGGGGCAGACTGACCATTTGGAAACTCGGGCACTGCCCAAGGGCCCGGGGTCAGTAGGGGGCCCTATGAGATGCCCCTGGTATCTTTTTCAAAGGCTTTTTTCAGTTTGGGCAAGGACACAGGGGCCCCATGATCCCCTATTGCCCGGGGGCCCCATGAGTTGTCATTCCGCCCCTGGCTTGGACTTAAACTTTTTGTGTTTATTACTAAAATTTAAAATCAATCTGTAATAGTTGGGTCAAACTGACTCTCAGTTGTGGGTAGATTGAATGTAATTAAAATGGTATGGGCCCCTGAACTACTTTAAATATTTAACAATTCCCATATGTGGATATCTAATAAAAAATGGTTTACAAGTATTGACACCCAATTCAGGGAGCTGCTATGGAAGAAACATGACAACTACAGGCTAGAATTAAGCTAACTACCCATCAACTTGGTAAAGAAGCAGGGGGACTGGCAGTCCTGAACCCCAGAATGTTTTTTCCAGTAGAGCAGCTACAACAGTTAACAGTGTTGGACCTTGTAGACAATGTAGATTCTATACTCAAATTACTTATCCAAATCCAAATGTATCAGAATTCACTCAGGATGGTATGAGATTCTGGACAAAGGGGGCTTTTGAATCCCCGAAATGCTGTTTTTTTTTCCTCCTCCCCTCTCTTTTCACCAGGGTCTGGCTCTGCTTTACTTTACTCTATTCTGGGTATTGTATTCCTGTAAGTATTTCTGAACATCAGCTCTTATATATTTTAAGTGTAGCTCATACTTGATGTTAGATGACATCCTTGGTTATCTGTACCTGCTAGATGATTGCATGTATTGTATATGCCTATTACAAACGTATTGCTAAAGCAGTTTGGCTATGTGATGTACTTACTCTATACATTAAAGACTAGTGTACTAACAGACTGATACACTGTTGAGAGGTTTGAGCACTCTAAATAATAATATATTGCTGGTTGTTGAATGGTGTAGTTAATAGTGGTGTGCAGACCTTTATTACTAGTTACAGGTTAGCCCCCCAGGCCTCGAGGATGTATGTAGCACAGAAATCCATAAGTGAGGTCACCTAGGATTCAGGCAGGCCAAAAACTCACAGGTTTTTGTGATGAGAACGATATTCTAAGTCCTCCATTTACTCTAACAGGAATTGGTAGGTCTCTGGGTGCGGTGGCACCGTGGATTAGACTTGGCAAACTTCATCCTTTAATGTGGAGACCCTGAGTTCTGCCTCATATAAGCACTTGGGGTGTTCTACTTGAGTTGATCTATTATTGCACGCAAGGATTTCTCTACAGCAGATGTAATGGTTTGGGAAAAGAGAGAATCCACAGCTTGTGCATTTTTTTCTTTTGCTGGATCATCCCCTATGGTGGGCTGAATGGGATACTGAGGGCTACTGTGTCCATACTTTGTCCACATTGCTTGCCAAGTTGTGTTCCGGGGCCTCCTCTGTGAGGCTGGGCTGGTAGGGTAGCGGCTATGAGCAGGTTCTGCTTTAGTCTAGGTCAGGGGTCTCCAAACTTTCTAAACATAGGGCCAGTTTACAGTCCATCAGACTTTTGGGGGGGCCAGACTGTGTCCATTGGTAAAATAAATTGTCCTGGAATCAGTGGGAGTAAACAACTAGTCTTTGGTATTAGGGGAGGAAGAGTGCCCCATCGTTGGCGTCAGTGGGAGGAAGAGTGCCCCATCGTTGGCGTCAGTGGGAGGAAGAGTGCCCCATCGTTGGCGTCAGTGGGAGGAAGAGTGCCCCATCGTTGGCGTCAGTGGGAGGAAGAGTGCCCCATCGTTGGCGTCAGTGGGAGGAAGAGTGCCCCATCGTTGGCGTCAGTGGGAGGAAGAGTGCCCCATCGTTGGCGTCAAAGGGAGGAAGAGTGCCCCATCGTTGGCGTCAGTGGGAGGAAGAGTGCCCCATCGTTGGCGTCAGTGGGAGGAAGAGTGCCCCATCGTTGGCGTCAGTGGGAGGAAGAGTGCCCCATCGTTGGCGTCAGTGGGAGGAAGAGTGCCCCATCGTTGGCGTCAGTGGGAGGAAGAGTGCCCCATCGTTGGCGTCAGTGGGAGGAAGAGTGCCCCATCGTTGGCGTCAGTGGGAGGAAGAGTGCCCCATCGTTGGCGTCAGTGGGAGGAAGAGTGCCCCATCGTTGGCGTCAGTGGGAGGAAGAGTGCCCCATCGTTGGCGTCAGTGGGAGGAATAGTACCCCATCAATGGTGTCAGTGGGAGGAATAGTGCCTCATTGTGGATGTCAGTAGCAGTAATGTCTCATTGTTGGTAGGAGGAAAGGAATAGTACCTTGTATCAGTGGGAGGAAAAGTCCCTTGAGGGCCGGATAAAGGCAAGCAAAAAGGCCACATCTGGCCCCCGGGGGGGGGGGGGGGTGTGCTAGCAGGTTTTATAGACAATTTTCTATAAGCTTGGGGTGAACTGCTGTATATATGATGCCAGAACTGGAAGTTCCTGGTTTTAATTGTTCCCAAACATGTTAAAAAAAAGCTATGACATCTAATATGAAGAACCTTGGTTCCCAGAGATGTTGTAGAGTCAGTATTGCCAGGACACCAAAGTTATTTTCAATACTAACAACAAAACAACAAGCATTTGTTGTCTATATTTCTATAAATGCTAGTGTTCTCATGATACAATATTGATGTATAATGTTCTAATAGGAGGATTACAACCAGAACAAATAAATACATTACAGTAAAATTGTTAAAAATTATACAATATGCATATTTATGTATATTTATGATTTAAAGGTTACCTTTGAAGATGCAACAGCTGCTCAGATTTGGATGGAATTTTTGTAGGTTGGTCCTCATTTGGACCAAATGATATTATCTGCAATGCTTCAGTAAATCTAAAATTCATACTGGCAAGCTATTGTCAGTATTAGGATTTGGGATCTTTTGCAAGCCAAAGCTGGGGTGAAATAGCAGCTTTTATGCCAATACCATATTTTAAAGGACACAGGGAAAATAGAACTTTGTAGAGTGGACTGCGGTATACAAATCATTCACATTCAATTTGATCACAGAGGAATTAGTGTAGGATCACAGATCTGGAGCACATGCCAATTTCCTGCTGCCTAGGTATATAGAATATCCACATTTTTTGTTTACATTTCACCTATGATCCCGGGAGATCAGTGAGTGGAAAATATGTTCAAATTAGAGAGTCTAGAGACAGGTTTGCAAAACACAAATATCACAAAACATCAGAAAATCATTATTTACTGAGAAATTGTTTTGGTAACCTCCTGGTGCCAGATGGAAAGAAAACCAGATCTTTTGCCCGGAGCTCTTTTCAGTTGTATGTCCTCTTGATTGTCAGCACCTGTGCTGCTCCTGAAAAGACCCAGGTGGGCAATCAGATAATTGATGGGATTTGTTTTTATATTATTGTTTCATAAGGAAATGGATATTGCATTCTAAACCCTAGGAAGGATTACTATATTGGGAAACCGAAGAGTCTCTGAAAGATCCATACCGTATCAGTGTGAAACACGGCTTACTGATCACAGTCAGAATCACTGTTGTTAACCACAGTCAGAGCCAGTCTTTCCAGTGTTGCTGATCACAGTCAATACCAGTGTTTCCAATATTGCAGATCACGGTCATCGGCAGGGTTTCCAATATTGCAGATCACGGTCATCGCCAGTGTTTCCAATAGTGATGATCACGGTAATCGCCAGTGTTTCCAATAGTGATGATCACGGTAATCGCCAGTGTTTCCAATAGTGATGATCACGGTAATCGCCAGTGTTTCCAATAGTGATGATCACGGTCAATGCCAGTGTTTGCAATAGTGATGATCACGGTCAATGCCAGTGTTTGCAATAGTGATGATCACGGTCAATGCCAGTGTTTGCAATAGTGATGATCACGGTCATCTCCAGTGTTTGCAATAGTGATGATCACGGTCAGTGCCAGTGTTTGCAATAGTGATGATCACGGTCAGTGCCAGTGTTTGCAATAGTGATGATCACGGTCAGTGCCAGTGTTTGCAATAGTGATGATCACGGTCAGTGCCAGTGTTTCCAATATTGATGATCACGGTCATTGCCAGTGTTTCCAATATTGCTAATCACGGTCATTGCCAGTGTTTCCAATATTGCTAATCACGGTCAATGCCAGTGTTTCCAATATTGCTGATCACGGTCATTGCCAGTGTTTCCAATATTGCTGATCACGGTCAATGCTAGTGTTTCCAATAGTAATGATCACGGTCATTGCCAGTGTTTCCAATATTGCTAATAACAGCTATTGCTAGTGTTTTCAGTGTAGCTTATGCCAGCCAGTGACTCAGTTGTTGCTGAGTGAAGTTAATGCCAGTGTTTTCAAATTTTGTTGATACCAGCCATTGCCAGTGTTTCCAATCACATCCACTTGAAATAGGTTTGTCTTGAGCACATGTTTTGCTGTGCTGCAAAATTCTTCTTATGACTGGTGAGAGCAGCAGAGAGACCCGACATTCAGATTCAGAGTAGGAAACTGTAAAAAGCAGTGGTGCATTCACTTCTTCCTCTGATTCAGAGATTGAAAAAAACCCATCTAATAGGATTCAGGTGTATTGTATCAGACACTAAGCACTGAATAGCTAAGTGAAATGTACCCGCATTGTGGCACATCCTAGGGAAGTGCATAGGTCAAGAACTGGCAATGAGGTATTGCAACATCAGCCATAAAGAATTAGGGCAAACCAGTCCCAGCAAGCCCATACTAGTGTTACAGAAGCAATTTTAGATCTTTTGTAGCTACCCTCTAATTCATTAGGGCCTGTCACCCCTCATTTACAACCCAACCAGGTATTAAGGTAGATTTCATGGGAGTAAAATGTCAGTTTCTATGTGTTTATCACCAATAAAATTATTAGATTTAGTTCTAGAACAATGTAACCTTAATGTCAGATGGTTCATTGCTAGTAATCCAGATTCCAGTTACAGTAACGTTTTGAGAATGTCACAAATATTAAATTTTCACAAAGTCTGGTGCTTCAGTGTTTTTAGATATTTTTGTCAGATGTTACTTTGGTATACCGAAGTATAATTTCAAGCATTTCATAAGTGTCAACGGCTTTTCCTTGTTCAAACATTTTATTGGCATTGTAACATGGGGAAAAAGACATTGACAGTAGACATTACACTGATGGGAAAACACAGGGAATAATGGTCACAGTAATAATGTCTTTGTGGATATGGGGGGAGGAAGGATTAAAGAACAATACAGCATTTCTCATGATATTAAATGGGCAAAAACTATAATCAGAAGGTAACAATATAAATCAGAAAGAGTTTGACAGGTGGAGATACAAACTCCCCAAGGCTACATGAGGGGGTCAGGGTAGTCAGAAGGAAAGCAGGGGGGTAAAGAAAATGACTCCACAACTGGCAGAGAAGGGTGAAGTAATATGCGAATGCGATAAGGGATGGTACCAGAATAATGCAGAATATGTATAGCTTGCATATCACGGGTGAAGAAGTGACTCATCAAAATTTGGTGGAAGGAAACACTCAACCCAGGGGTTCCAAACACTCAAGAATTTAGGGATAGTATCTAGGATTGTAGCTTCCACCTTGGGGTGAATCATAGCTTGAGTAACTCTATTCTTAACAGCAGCAATGCTTAAAGAGGAAGATTTCTAGGAATTGCTATGACCTGCTTGGCTGCTGTGGTAACTTGCAGAATGAGTTTAAATTGCAAATTGGTTGAGCCGGGTGGGTGTAGGTTGAGTAGAGCGGTTATCGGATTTGGTTGAAGCGTATTTACGCTAAGTTTGCATAGTATGCTAAAGATGTTAGCTGAAAAGGTTTGAGCGATTGGGCAGTCCCACCAGATATGGTAATGTGTTCCCAGGTCCACACAGCCTCTAAAGCATGTGGGGGAATAATTAGGGGTGTATTTTGCAATTCTCGCTGGGACCAAATACCAACGGGTTAAAACTTTAAAATTGGTTTCCAAGGCTACAATATTCTGTGAGGATGTGGTCCCAGTCAGATGGGTCTAATTGCCGGCCAAGGTCCATTTCCCACCTATGGGTGTATGAAGGGGGGGATGTGGTGACCAAGGTTGTGAGGAGGGAATACAGACAGGAAATGAGGCCATGTCTATGGGGGCCTTTATAACAAGCCTGTTCAAAGGGAGACATGGTGTTAGTTTGGTTAGTTATTGTAGTGTAGGGGGCGTAAAAGTGTTGTAATTGTAAGAATCAGAATATTTTGGAAGCTGGGAGATCGTATGTTTCGCGTAGCGAGGCAAAGGATTTAAACTTGTTCCTCAGCTGAAAATGATGGGTGCGAAGCAGGTTATCAGAGGTCCATAGTTTGAATGAGGTTGGCGATGACTATGCTGGGGGAAAGGCCGGGTTCCGGAGATATGAGAGCAAGGGGTTATAAATTGATTGAAGGAGATAGCGAGATTTTAGTTTGCGCCATAGTGATAGATAGTGTGAGGTAATGGGGTTCGTTATCGAGCGGCGGTCTATTGGTCTTAGCCAAAGTAGGTTAGCAGTAGACAAGGGATCACATTCTATAGATTCAAGGACAACCCACTGAGGGATTTCATAGGCCGCATGGTATTTTGGCAACTGTGCCGCCTGGTAGTACTTGCCGATATCAGGAAGACTAAGACCGCCATCGAGCTTGGGGCGGTATAGGGTGGAGTGGGGTATGCGGGGGCGGACAGTGCTCCAGACGTAGGAAAAAATGCGACGTTGTAGTGTGCGAAGATAATGTGGGGGTACTGGGATTGGGAGAACTCTGAATAAATATAACATTTTGGGAAGAATTGACATCTTTACGACTGCTATTCTGCCTAGCCATGCAAGTGGTAGGGAGGACAATTTGGTCATGAGAGCAGTAAGATGGGTTAGCATAGGAGTATAATTAGCTGCATATAGATCTGATATGTTGGGGGTCAATTTAATACCCAAGAAAAGAATATGATGCTGTGACGAGGGAAATGGAAGAATCTGTTTCAGGTGGGCCAAATCTTTAGGAGGGAGGGAGATATTAAGTGCCAATTATTTCTGGGGGTTTATTATAAGACCAGAGAGTGAGCCAAACCTCTCAAGAAGCCGGAGTAGGGAAGGAGAAGAAGTCAAGGGAGAAGTGAGAAAAAGTAGAACGTCATCTGCAAAAAGGCATAATTTGTGGTGAGAGCCACCTATCTTGAGTCTACGGACATCCGGATTAGCTCTAAGTAGGAGGTCCAGTGGTTCTATGGCCAAAGCAAAGAGCAGGGGGGAAAGAGGGCAGCCCTGTCTAGTGCCACGGGAAATTGGGCAGACTTGTGTCCTAAGTATCTAATTCTGGCAGAGGGTTCTTGATATAGTGAAAAGATCCAAAATAAAAAGTGAGGGCCAAAGCCCCACCGGCGCAGAATGTAGTGCAGATATGGCCACGAAACTGTGTCAAAACGCCTTCCAGATGTCTAAGGATAGGAAACAGGTGGGAATGTTGCAAGATTTAGCAATATGTGTCAAGAGAGTTGCGGGTATGACGTTGTCTCCGGCTGTCGAGTTGGAATGAAGCCCACTTGATTATTGTGGATTAGAGATCCTATACACGAATTGAGGTGCATGGAAAGAATTTTGGCTAGTAATTTGATATTTATGTTGGAGAGTTTTGGCCTGTAATTGGACCACTGCGTGTCTTCCGAATTTGGTTTTGGGATCATTGAGATGTTGGCTTGCACTGTTTCTGGGTTGAAGGTATGGCCCGATAATATGGAGTTAAAAGCATTAGTAAGGATGGGCGTTAGAAGGTGGGAAAATTTTTTGTAATATGTGGCGGAAAAACCATCAGGTCCTGGGCGTTTACGAAGCTTTAAATATTTAATAGAGTTTAAGGTTTCGGTTGGGGTGATGGGTTGCTCTGAAGCTGTCAGTTGGTGCTCCGGACATTTCGGGAAGGAGAGGAGGGCTAGGAGGGTGTCAGCCTGGGAAGGGTCAAAGGGTGTGGAGGAAGAGTAAAGTCGTGAGAGATGTTTGTGAAAGATTTGTAAGATGTGTTCCAGGTTACTAGTGGGATTGCCAGAAGAGGTGCGTAACCGAATAGGTCTGGTGATCTGATCAAGCCTATGAAGCGAAAGAGCTAAAAAGGTGCTGGGTTTATTTGCTTTTGTATAGTATTTGTGTCAGGATCTACGAAGTGAAAGCTCCGCCTGACCCATGAGGAAAAGATCCAGGGTCAATCGAGATCATTGCAGAGCTTCACGGTTGGCTGTGGAAGGGTTGCTTAGAAGGCTTGATGAGATTGGTAGTAGGTTTGTTCAAGGAAAAGGCTTTTCTCTTTATTTAAAAAGGATGCTTTGCTAATGCAGTATCCCCGTAAGACCGGTTTATGCGCTTCCCAAAGTAGGAGGGGAGAAATATCAGGTGTCTGGTTTAGAAATAAGTAATCTTTGAGAGCAGCTTCGATATCTAAGCAATGGGTTGGGTTTGCTAGCAAGTTGTCATTGATGATCCAGGAGGGGTCAGTAGGGGATGGAGCCAGAGAGGATTTGTATAGCTTTATATGGTACAAGCCCTTGCTATAGATGTCTTATTCCTCCCATTTTGCAACGAAATGATCTGGCCCTCTGGTTGCATATTTTGCACCCTTTGCGATACCCTTGGTTTGTAAATAGAAACAGTTATTGTACCAAAATTAGTTCCCACTCATGGAAAATTCCAAAACCTTTCAATATAAAATCCATTTCTTTCACATTTTATCCTGGTTCATTTTCAAGGTTAAATTTGATTGCATTCATAACCTCCCTCTTAATTCAGTATTAGCACAGAGGGAAATTACGTGTATAGCAACGATATATGCAATATACAGTATTCTCCTCATTATAGGATTTTCCCTTTAGCTGATCAATTAACTCTTTACCTGGCAACCAGAAAATCAGGTACTAGAAAAGTACTGGTACTAAGAATTGTCTATCTATTAAATTATTTGATTTTGGGTTCCTCTGTGAGGTTTGGCAGTGAAAATGTCTCACACATATAATATCTCTAAATTAAGGAAAATAGCAGAATGTGATTTGGGGTATAACTGTAAGTATGTCCATCCTGTGTGTGAGAAATATGTTCCAAAAAGCTGTCACAAAAATTAGATATTAAAAAGAAAGACTCGGAAAAAGTAGATCAGCAGTTTTTTTAAATAGTCACACCAGCCAATCTGGCACCAACTACCATGCCACTTTCAATGTCACTTAAATCCCCTTTCTTCCCCATTCTGATGCTTGGTTTGAACTTCACCAAGTCGTCTTCACCATGTCTAGATACCTGAATGCATTAAGTTGCTGCCATGTGATTGACTGATTAACAATTTTTCTTACCAGGCAATTGAACAGGTGTACCTATTAAAGTGGCCGGTGAGTATATGTATTTAGCTATGTTCCTAGAGTTCAACTTTAAAGTGAAGCTCCACCCAAAAGGGGAGGTTCAACTTTAAGTACTCCTCCCCAGCCACATCTGGCATGCAATTTTTTTTTTTGGGGGGGGGGGGGGGAGCAGGTACCTAGTTTTGACAGGTACTTTCTCCCACTTTCAGCTCAGTTTGCCACAGCGAACTGAGCCAGGAGTTTAGCCCCCTGCAGTCTTCTGGGACACTTCACAGGTCCCAGAAGACTGATGGACCATTCAGGAGGTGCAGAGCGACTTACACTTGTGCAGTGGGCATCTGTCTGTGAATCAGCCACAAGTTGTCACAGCCGAGTGCCTGCATTCGAGATGCTGGCACCAGGAAGAGAAGGAGAGAAAGGATGATTCGGGTGAGTGTGTATTAAAAGTTAGCAGCTAAAGTTTTTGTAGCTGCTGACAAAAAACAAGTGGAGCTTCTCAATGCATATAGAGATGCTATCAGTTTACTAATGGCCATTCATAAAATGTGGAATGTTCTTGCAAATGAATAGAGATGGGCTTCATGTTTGAGTTGAATGTAAGTTCAACTCAAACATGGGCTGTACGTGTGTTCACTGAACACATGAATGGTAAGGGCATTCTGTGGGCTGTTTGCCCAGCATGCCCCACAATGCACTGCACCCTGACAGTTCATTGTCATTGGTCAAAGCAATGCTCCTGACAATAGGTCAGGTGCAAAGCTTTGGCCAATCACAACCCATGACGTCACAAAGGGCAGGGCTAACCATCACAATGTTTAAGAATTGTCATCCTGGCGCTGTCAGACTGTGGGAGCCAGCACAGGGTCGATGGTGGTGGCGGGCAGAGCGATTGATGTTGGATCTACTTTGGGTGACTTTTTTTCATTTTGTTTTTAATAAAGGACTTGTCAAAGACTGTGTCATTTTTTACCACACTTTTTTTGTGAATTGGTAGCGGTACCATGTACCACATACTCATTCACATTGGGGGGGCAGGATCTCGGGGTCCAAATTTCGATAAGCTCCACCACCCGCAGTCCCCCAAAACCACCAGACAGGATTGTGGGGAAGAGGCCCTTGTTCCTATCAACATGGGGACAAGGTGCTTTAGGGGGCCCAAAAGCATCCCCCCCATGTTGAGGGCATGTGGCCTGGTATGGTGCAGGGGGAGCACGCACTTGTCCCCATTTCCTGACCTGCCAGGCTGCATGCTCGGATAAAGGTCTGGTATGGATTTTGTGGACTGCCTTTTTTTTTTATTTGGCTTAAGGGTTCCCCTCTAATTCCATACCAGACCTGAAGGGCTTGGTATGGATTGGGGGGGGCACCACGCCATTTGTTTATGTTTTGTAATTCACAATAATATAACTCATGAAGTATTTTAGTAGCTGAGCGATCTTACCACATATTCAGATGCAGTAAGATACCGCTCAGTAAATTTTCCCTGTTCGAAGTTCGCAGTTGAACTTTCGGTATGCTCAAATGTTCGACTGCAAACCGAACAGGGGGGTGTTCATCCCATCACTACAAATGCATGACACTGCCCACTATTCCCTCAGTAGACTTTTTTTTTTTTTTTAAGCCAGCATTCAATAAACCAAGATATTTTTTTTTCTTTGCAGAGACAAACTATACAAGCTCCAACAGATCAAATTGCTTAAAGGATAAGTAAACCATTTGGAATATGTTGCATGTTTCATCTGTATTTAGGGTGCAACATGTAATATGTTCCAGTAGCTGTAGTCTTTCCTCCTCTCCCCCCATCCCAGTGATAGTGAGCAGGTGATATTCACCCTATGTTACTATTTGAAAAGAATGCGGTGTGCGAGGCTCCACCCACACGGCCATGCCATTCATTCACAGTTTCCTGTGTATGACTTAAACTACAAGTACCATTAGCCTTTGTGGCTTACGGGTTGTAGTTCTAAATGGACTGCAGGGTTGCCGATGAGCAGCCTCATAGTTCATTCACAAGCCCTGCAGTTTGTAAACAGGCAGCCCATATGAAGGTATGGGCTGAACGCTACAGGGCTTGTCTGTAGGAATCTGGCATTGCACCTCTGATACCTCGATCAGGGGTGCAATGCTTTTCAGGCTCCTTAGCGAAATAATAAATTCACTTTTTTACAGAAAAAATATGTACATTTATTATTTTTTCTCAAAAGGTGAACCTATTTAAAGTGTATATAAACCCCCACAATGGACATCTCTTATTTGTCCATTTTTGCTCTGCTAAATATACAATAGAAAGCATTTGGTTACATCTGTTCGATAAGTGCAAAAAGGTACGGTACCTGTAGATTTTGCCAGAAATCTTGTGAGCTGGTCATTTCTTCTGCTCTCGGCTTGTGCGCAAGGATGGGGTTATGCAGATGGAGGGGGAGAGATCTGTGTTCTTTGTCATCCATCAGAAATAAAGTAGGCAGGGCTGACAACATGTGTTAAAATGGTTCTAAAGGCTGAAGGTTTTTTTTACCATCATGCATTCTGTGCGTGAAGATAAAAAAAAAACGTTCGTGTGCTCAGGGGCGGACTAACAACTCATGGGGCCCCCAGGGCATAGGGGATCATGGGGCCCCTGTGTCCTTGCTGTGTCCACACTCAAACCACACCAAAAAAAGCCTATGAAACGTACCAGGGGCATCTCATGGGGTCCCCGGGCAGTGCCCGAGTTCCCAAATGGTCAGTCCGCCTCTGAGTGTGCTGCTCCCCCCTTAACCCCCTAATAGTTATCTGCTCTCCCTTCTCATTGGCTGGGACAGAGTGGGAGCCAATTTTCGATCACAGCCAGTGAGAAGTGAGTGGGGTCTGGGCCAAGACCTGCTTTGTGTGTCTCAGACACACAGGAGGTGGCTCAAGAGCGAGCACATACAAGTACCCCCAGAGCAAGTATCTTGATCTGGGGACACTCAGCAGGGAGATGGGAAAGGAGCACCAGCAATGCACCCGAGAAGAAGAGAATTGAGGCTGCCCTGTCCAATTGTCGATCACAGCCAGTAAGAAGGGAGTGGGGTCTGGGCCAAGACATGCTTTGTGTGTCTCAGACACACAGAGGTGGCTCAAAAGCGAGCACGTACAAGTGCCCCCAGAGCAAGTATCTTGATCTGGGGACACTCAGCAAGGAGATGGGAAAGGAGCACCAGCTAGGAACCCGAGAAGAGGAGAATTGAGGCTGCCCTGTATAAGTGTAACATGTTTTTTTTGCAAAAGAAAAAAAGGGAACCTTGAATATCACTTTAAGGAATTTGAAGCTATGTTGTTGGAAAGGTAGGAGACCACTGATTTTCTGTACTTGCAACATATTTTTAGGTATTAAACATGGAAACATGTTCATTGCGTTTCCCACTTTTTTCAGTAACAGGCTATGTACTGTAATAATGGTATATGAATTCTAGAACACTGACATGACAACCAAAACGTGGTTTCAGTGCAGTGATGAGGATGCCTACAATTGCACTTTATGAAGCAATGTTAGAGCACACTGCACGTGATCGGAACTAAATCACTGAATACAATTACCCTGTTCTTGTATGAGATTATCTATGTTGCATTGATATACTAAAGTTATATTTTACCTCTTAGAAATTACAAGCCTAGTTTTCAATGTCCTCTTCTGACATCTAATTTAGTTAATTGAATATATGCTGTATCAAAAAATCTGTTTGTAAACAAGTAAAAACATCCTATTCACTGTCTTCAGCTTCCTGACTTCCCAAGAATACAAAGAATGATTGTTTTCAATAATTGATTTGTTTTCTTTCTTTCTTTCCCTCCCTAGTCCTGGCTTTAGACCAAGACATTGGTTGGATTCCCTTGAGGTGACTGGAGGCAATCCACAGAAAGTCAACAGTCATGTTCCATTAAAAATCCACTTTTTCTCATATAGACAAGCTAGAGTTTGTTATACAATTCCATCTGAAAGCAAACCATTGCTTTACTCTTTTTTTTTAGCACATTGACTAGACAGTACATTTGCTAAACAATTCTGGATGGAATAACTCTTAATAAAAATATGCTATTTAACTTCTGGATATTGAAGTCCATCACCCTATCCCTATATGTCCTTCCATGGGATTTTCCTTTTTTTTTTACTTTATTCCAATGAGACGAGTCAAAATTCAGATTTTAAAGTGCTTTAACCCCGAACAAATATTTTTTAAATTGTTTTGTTTAATTTGCTCAACAAGTGCAAAAAATCTCACATACAAAGAAAGTGGAGACTAATACTCACAGCCCTGGTTCACACTGATGCGGTGTGGAATTTGCAGCGTTTTCAGTGCGAATTCTACACCACATCAGAATTGCACCCCGTTCATGCTAACCGCTGCGGGTTAAGTTAACAACACCCCGAAAGCAGTCCCCAAAACGCGGTGCGATGTGCAGAATCGGATGGCATAGGTGTGAATATCCATGCTACCTGATTCTAGTGTGGACACAAAAAAAAAAGGTCCTGCACATTTTTGGTGCAGATGCGGTGCAACTAGAGCCCTACAAAATGCACACAAATTGCATGTAATTTGCACAGGAATGCGGCGTGGTTCCTGTGTGAATCACATACGATATACCGCACCGCACATATGTGAACCCAGGCTCAATCCATTTTGGTTTATAAGTAAGATCCGCATTTTTTTATTGTGTTCTCTCCATGCTGATGGATTGTTTTGGGTGCAGCTGCCTGTGGAGGGGTCTGTATACTCAGCCATCATTCCAGATGGCAACGTGGGCTTCCTCATCATTGTAAATTTAGTTTACTAGTATTACCTGCCCAATGACCCTTTAAAAACATGCCATTTTGGTGCTCCCTTAGATAATGTCTCAGGCCGAGATAACGGTGCAAATCAGTTGGGTCATCGATTAGCAACTCTTGGAGAGTGGGATTAGTGGTTCTCTTATGCTAAGAAACTAAATTTTTCAATGCAATGATTAAAAATATTAATTGGGAACAACCCTAAAGACCATTTCTAACCAGAGGGTTTAACCATTGAGGGTTAAACCCTCAATTTCTGAGCCTTACAACTTCTGACAATGGGGTTAATTTGCTAAAACTGGAGAGTGCAAAATATGGTGCAGCGTGATGACGTTTCACAGTGGTCACATGACCCTAAAACCTGCCCTGCCTCCAGGCCTCTGAAACCCTTAAAGGGCCGGTAAGCGCCAGCGCCAAGGGGTTAAGCTTTGACAAAACGTGGAAGCTGATTGGTTTCAGTGCAGAGCTGCTCCAGATTTTGCACTTTCCGGTTTTAGTAAATCAACCACCCCCCATCTTTATAGCTTTCTGCACCTTTGTGCCATAGGGACAAGCAGCCTCTCCATTTCTTATCTTAGGGACGAGGAAGTGAAAGAAAACAAACATTTTCAAGGGGTCAGATGACAGAAATAATACCTCTCCCTCATTGTATCCGAATCCTAAAAAAATATAAATTGCCAGGAGTTAAAGTAATACTAAATAATACCCTTATTCTGAAAAAAAAATCTTTAATAACCCTGTAATTTATTTTTCATTAAATCAGTTCTCATTTTGCTTTTTCTGCCTTTTTGTCTTTCCTCCATGAGCTCCTGAACCTCTCCTTTTACCCATCACTTGTATGTGCTTGGAATGAGCAGTGCATGTTAGTTGCGTTCATATATACTGTTCTATGCACACTACAAATCCCATAGTCCATAGTTAATAGTCACTAGTCCATCTGGAAGCAATCAAGGATGGCTATGTTCCTACATACAGTGGAACCATGGAGAATGAACATAGTGACCCTGTAACTGAAAGTAAGCAGCAGAAAGAAGGAATTTGGACATTTAGAGGAGAATAGGAGGAATAGGTCATTTTTTGAGTTAAGAATACATATTTGACTAGAATTTTTTTTAAACCAGAGTTTAGTGTCAGGTTAACATAGAATAATACTGAGATAATAATATTTAGCTAATCCAACAACTCTGCTCCATTAAGCTAATACATAGTAAAATAGGATGCGTACATTTTTTTTGTAATTTAGGACTCCACTCTAGTGACTGGTCATGTGATTCTGGTTACATCGAGAGAGAAGATAATCCTAAAGCTGATCCCACACATCAGTCCCTTACACCCTTTTGGTCGAGGCCATGTGAACCAATGTTCCAGCAGGGTTTACATTATAGGATGCAGAACAATTTTTATTTTTTTTTAGGTAAATGGAGTTTGAATATCAAAATAGCTACAAATCATTGTTTGACTCTCGATCTCCTGAAAGTCAGATCTTCTCATCATGAAATTGAATTGATGCTGTTTAGGGATGAACAAATCTGCCTGGGTTCATTTCATGAACAGTTTTGGAATTCTTGCTCGAAGTTTAAAACTCCCTTGAAGTCTAAGGAGGGAATCAAAAGGGCGCTGGTTATGCATTCCATCAAATTATTGTGACTTGGGACAAAGACTATGCACTATATTAGAAGTTATTTTTTTCTGCTGGAGGACCTGTGAACCTTTTGGGCTAACGTTTGCAATTTGATATTTACACGACCCTGAACTTCAGTAGCATCTAGTAGCATTGAACCTGAACCTCATCCCTAATAAAAGGAATGGGCTTTGCCTGTTGTATACATTGTAGAAGACAGAAAAAGATACTAAGTCACATTTTCTGAGCCTCAAGGAGTGTACCATCCAAAACCTGGAAAATTATGTACCTGATAACAGAATCGGATTAAATATTTATCCTCCAATTTACAAATCTAAAAAAGCATTGTGGCTCATTGGGAGTTGTGAAATTTCCTTCAAAGCAGACAGGAGACTCTGTTTAATGGGCTATTTTGGTGCTAAGAAAAATCTGAAGGCTTCTGACCTCCATTGGGGCCCAGGTGAAAGGTAGGTTAAATTTAAAAACCCTGGAATCAAAATGTTATTGTTCAGTTACAACAGCCAATAGTGTTATGTGGTACTTTAGAGGCCATCCACCTCTAATGACCTATAGCAGTGTAAATAGGGGTGCAATCAAGACCACCTACCATATTTTTTTATGGGGTCTTGGGATATCTAGAAGACCTTACCTAAAATCTATCACTAATGCAACAAATTACAGGCAGGTCCCGAGTTACAAACATTTGACTTACATAAAACTCATACTTAACCAGTTCGGCTCCAGAACAATTTTTTATTTTTCGCATGCATGTTAAAATCTCAGTTTGGCAATAAAATTACTTAAAACCCCAGAACGTTATATATTTTCTGAAAGCAGAGGCCCTGTAAAATAAAAATTTGATAGTTGCAAATATTTATGTCACATGATATTTGCTCAACTGCTTGATAAACACAAACATACCATATCTTACAATTGTGTCCACCTGCGATATTGCCAAAAACTAGAGTGCCCAAAAATTACTATAGGTGATGCTTTAAAGGGTTTACAGCTCATCATTTTAGAGTTAACTAGGAGCTCTTGTACTAGAATAATTGTTTTCACTCTGACGTTCATAACGATATGTCACTCATTCGGTAAGACCATGGTTTATATATACACGTGTGCACACCTTGGGCTTGCGTTTGCATTAGCACAGATTTTTGGGGGCAACAAGGGTTAAGAAAATTTTTTTCCAAATTTTAATGTATTTTATAGCTTTTCTTTTTTTTTTTTAAATTTACTTTTACTTGATTGATATCACAAGGGGTTATGGGTCTAATAGAACCCAATGCCTCTCCTGCACGTTACATCTAATCAAGCACAGATCGGCTTGGTTAGATGTGTCCCCTGGCTGCACTTGCCAGGAAAAGGCGCATCTGAAACCCGAAGTGACATCACTTCCAGATTCAACGTTTCAATGTGGGATCAAGGTATGGATTTGCCTCGGTCTCACAGCGATCTCCCTCCCTCCCCAAGCTGGTGGTTGTGTTCCTGGATTCCAGTAAGAGCGGAGATCCATGGAATCACGGGAGGAGGGGGATTGCCATCGGAAGTAGGGTGGGGCACCATGCTGACAGCGCTGTGAAAGTGATCAGAAGCTATGGAGCTGCTGCATCACTTTCACCTTGCCAGCTGGCTGAACAAAATATGCACAAGCTGAAGACTGCTGTGTCCTGGAATAAGAAAACAACTGTTGCAAATGTGACTGCAGAGCTCAATCTCAGTCCTGTCCTTTTGTCTCTTTCAGACAATTGACCATGTCGATTGCACTTATGCTTATCAGATGACATTTTCAAGGAAACTGTATATGTCATCATAATCTTTGATACTTTACTTTGCGACATGGCAAATAAATTGGCAACTTTAGTCACAGAGGCACCAGCTAAGTGGTACCAACAATTTGCCCTTTTTGAAGCTCAGTAATCTCTGGTATGACTCTGTATTACTAGCAGCGCAAGCAGTGAATGACAAAAGTGAGGCTTCCTACCTGTTAGTTAGGTGTCTCATCACACAGCGGAAGCAAAAGAATGTTACATCACTTCCGCTTTCAACATAAAACATCTCTTCACTTTCACACCTGCAAATCATGTAGTGTTTCCAATTTTTTGTCTAACCGTTATATCTATATAAACATCTCTGTAGACAATGGTTTCCATAGATTGCCGCAATAAAAAACTCTTCCCATCAGTTTTTATCTAGCTATGTGCTTGGAGTGTGTGAGATTTTAAAGCTAAAACTTGAAAAATTACCTTTGAAAAGAGGATACCTCAGTAATGTTCAGTTTTGACTAGGGTATCATTCATTGCAATTTTATTTACTTTATGCTTTTCCCTTCTGAGTAGCCAGTCCCCCAAACAGGGGCGGACTGACCATTTGAAAACTCTGGCACTGCCCGAGGGTCCGGGGTCAGTAGGGGGCCCCATGAGATGGCCCTGGTACCTTTTTCATAGGCTTTTTTGAGTTTGGGCAAGGACACAGGGCCCCATGAGTTGTCAGTCCACCCCTGCCCCCAAGCCTCTTCTATTGGACGTAAACGAATATATATTTGGGCTGGTAGCCTACTATATATCTGATTTAGAGATCTGAACTGCCTGGGAGCCATAGGTTTAAGCTGCTTGGCCACCATTATAGCTCTAAATTACTTTACTTTGAAAGGACACAGGAGTGCCAAGTTAAGTGATATAGTCACATACAGGGTACTGCCAACATCTCAAATTAACTAATACAAAATGCAAAAGGAAAATCCCGCCCGGGGACTTCATAGGCAGAGTCCCAAATAGAAAATGTCTAAAAAGTAGATGCCAATCTTTTTTTTTTTTGTTCCACAAAGTTTATTGAGAAAAATTCAAAACATATAAATGGTATAAATTGTACAATGTAATACAATGTGCCAAAGAAAAACGCGGTAAAACACAAATCGCACATGCCAAACAATAAGAAATACGCAGGTGAACAAAAGAATAAAACCATCTCGTGTCACCTGTAACAATAATGAAGTCGAACTTGGAAAGAAAAACACGAGAACACAGCAAAAAAAAAAGGCAAACACCAATCATGATCACCACATAGCGTACAAAATATCACCAAACGAGCAGGATCATTTATTTGCACCCCCATATATCTTTTATCGTAGAGTAGCAGAGTAGGGGGGAAGGGGATAAAGCTAAAGGTGCTGGGCTTCTGGTGCAAGGAAGAAGTTGCGAAAATATAGAAAGCTCGGTGTTATCCATGAGGAGCAGCAAAGGTAGCACTCAAAGGTAGCCAACGCATATGAAAATAACTTCGTGGAATGGGAGAGGCACATGTGCAAGTGTAATCCGGGTGTGAGATTAGGTTGCCTATGGACAGAGGAATAAACGTATGTGTAGAGGAAAAAAAAAAAAAAAGGAAAAAATGAAGTGGAGAAGATGTGAAAAACAGCAAAGACAGTAATGGCAGGTACAGGGCACAATGAGGAAGGAGTCGGGAGAAAATAAAAAATAAAAAATGGTGAGAAGCTGGAAAGCCAAAGAAGGAAGAAAAAAAGTGTAGAAGAAAAAAAAAAAAAAAAAAAAAAGGGGGGGGGTAAGGGTCAAAGGGGAAGGAGACTAAGGGGGGGGGGGCGGTATGGATAGACATGTCATATAGGTGGAAGCTCCAGGACAGGGCTGGTGTGCTCATCCCCTAGGGGATAGAGACATAAAGCAGACAATCGGGCACCAGGGAAAAGGAGTGTCTCACTACCTGATCAGTGAAAGGGATATAATAGGAAAGTGTTATCGACAGCCTAGCAAGGGTCGAGGAGTCAATACGATACAGAGTGTAATACAAAGCCACAGGTCTGGCTCAGAGTCAGGTAGAAAGACCCATGATGGAGTGGTATTCGTGGGTCGTTCGGAAGTGAATCCAACACGACCAAGTATGGGAGAATTTAGTCGGGTTATCTTGGGAGGAAGCAATCAGCTCCTCCATCTCTGCAATTCTTCCTAGACGAGTGAACCAATCTTTTATTGAGGGGGGTTGAGTAGATCTCCAAAGCACAGGAAGACAGAGTCTAGCAGAATTAATCATATGCATAGCTAACGATCGGAAGTATAGACGTTTGGGGAGCGGTGTATGGTGGAGGAGAAATTGGGCCGGGGAGAAATCGAGAGGTAAAGTGGACACTGACGAGGTTATACAGTGGACTTCCTGCCAGAAGGGCAGGACGATAGGACAGGACCACCAAATATGGAGAAGGGACCCATCAGGTGCTCCACATCTCCAACAATTATTGGGTAGAGAAGGGTTAAAACGATGAGTTCTGGAAGGGATAATGTACCAACGGGAAGCTAGCTTGTAACCGTTTTCTTGGGTCGATACATTCAGCGAACATTTGTGGGAGTATGTAAAAATTTGGTCCCAATCTGAGGAAGAAAAATCTATATCAAGGTCTCTCCTCCAAGCTCGGCAAGCGGGGAGCGAGTTAGGATTCCCATCACCGGTGAGAAGGAGGTACATGGATGAGATTAGATGCCGCTGGGGTTCAGCCTTAGAACAAATTGATTCAAAGGGGGTGAGAGGATGAATCCATTTGTGGCGGTGAGCAGAGGATGTGAGAAAATGCCTGATTTGAAGGTAGGCCCAAAAGGGGAAGGTACGATCCTTCATGGTGCTCGCCAAAGAGGAGTAGGATTTCAATTGGCCTTTATGAAAAAAGTGTTCCGCTTTCACCTGGTCATACGGCCAATGTTCCGACAGGAAGGCCTTGTGCATACCCGGAGGGAAGTCCGGGTTTAAGCAAAGGGAGCTTAAAGGGTTGGGGGCATCCGAGATGGAGGCCGACTTGCATGTCAAGCGGAAGATGCTCAAGGTAGGACCAATCAGTGGATGAGTGAGAAGGGCCTGGGGGGTATGTTTCGTCAAGAGCCACGGGATCGAAGCTATAGGAGAAGGAGAGAAGGAGTTTTCGAGATGCACCCAGTCTTTGGTAGTTGAATGAATATTCCAATCTATAATTCTGAAAAGATGGCAGGCCCAATGATATTGCCTGAGGTCTGGGAGCCCAATCCCACCCCTGGATTTGGGGAGAACCAATTGGCAGAAAGATATGCGCGGACGCTTGTGGTTCCAAAGGAAGAAGGAGCACATTCTCCTACATGAAGCGAAAAAGGCGGGTGGCAATTGGATAGGTAAGGTTTGAAATAAATAGAGGAGGCGGGGGAGAATGTTCATTTTTAATATAGCAGCTTTGCCGAACCAGGAAAAGCATGGTCGATGCCATTTAGTGAGATCTTCTTGAATGGATTTAAGTGCTGGGATAAAGTTTTTTACGTAAAGGTCAGAGAGGTCGCACGTAAGCTGAATGCCCAGGTAAGTGAGAGTCTCACTGTCCCATCTAAACGGGAACTGCGATCGGCAAAATGAGACTACATCAGAAGGGAGGGTGACATTGAGGGAGTATGACTTTGAATGGTTGATTCTAAGGTTCGACATGTATTGAAAAAGTGAGAAATCTTTAAGCAAATTGGGCAATGTGGTCCGAGGTTCCGTTAGAAACAGCAAAATGTCATCCGCATAGGCGGCGAGTTTATACTCTTGAGCCGATGCGGAAACGCCCTTAATATCTGGGTTGGAATGGAGTTTATGCAGCAGTGGCTCTAATGATAGCACAAAGAGGAGAGGAGAAAGGGGGCAGCCCTGGCGCGTGCCATTGCCGAGAGAGAAATGGTTCGATAAATGGCCATTCACCCGAACCTGTGCCGTGGGTCCAGAATACAAGGTCATGATGAAATTAAGCATGTGTTCTCTCAAACCAATCGCCTGAAGGGTTGCCCTCAAATAATCCCAGGACACTCTGTCAAAGGCCTTCTCAGCGTCCAAAGAAAGAAGGAACCCAGGATTCTTTGATGTGCGAAGCCAATGGATAAGGTTGAGGGCCTTGATAGTATTGTCTCTCGCTTCCCTGCCAGGGATGAAACCCACTTGATCGAGGTTAATCAAAGAAGGGAGTAAGGGGAGGAGACGGTTGGCCAGAATTTTAGCATAAAGTTTCACGTCTACATTCAGAAGGGAGATGGGCCTATAATTGGAAACCAAAGTTGCATCCTTATCTCCTTTGGGTATGACAGTGATGTGCGCTTCTAGAAGGCGATGACACGGCACAGGGAGTGAAGAGAAAGTGTTGAAAGCCGAGAGGAAGGGGTTGGACAAGACGGTTAAAAACAAGACGGGTAATATACTGCAGACAGGCCATCAGGGCCCGGGCTTTTACCAGACTTCATTTGTTTGACGGCCCGCGACAGTTCCTCTGCCGTGATATTTTGCTCCAGTTCCAGGGCGGATGTCTCAGAAAGTGCAGAAGGGCTATAAAGATGAAGAAAGTCCGAGATCACCGTGGCTCTGAGTTTGTTGGTTTCAGGTGGGGGACGTTCCGGAGGGAGGTTATATAATGCCTTATAATACTGCTCAAAATGAGAAGCAATGTCAGCATTAGTGGTGGCAAAAGAACCGTCTGGACCCCTGATTTTGTGGATTGTTAAGCTCGACTTTTTCGCTTGAAGGGATCTGGCGAGGAATCTCCCGCTTTTGTTCGCAAACTCATAAAATAATTTTTGAGACAAGACATATCTACGTTTAGCCACCTTGCCCAGTTCGGTCAAAAGCTGCGTGCGAGTGTTTGTGAGTTCAGTCAAGGTAGAAGCCGCTTGACTGTGTTTGTGAACTCTTTCCAAAAACTGGATGCGCTCCATAAGTCGTCGCAAATGTGCTTGTCTCTCCCTTTTACGCTTCGTAGCCATAGCTATGAGAACCCCGCGAATTACGCATTTATGTGCCTCCCATTGCGTCAAGGAGGAGGTATCTGAAGTCTGGTTGGTCGCGAAGTAATCTACCAATTGGGAGCGGATCTCGGCTTCGTTCGTTGGGTCGGAAAGAAGAGGTGTGTCCAATCTCCAAATCTTGGAGCGGGAGTGTTTTTCAGGAAAACGCAACGTCAAGGTTATGGGATGGTGATCTGAGAGGACCATTGGTTCAATGGAGGTGTCATGAAGAAATGGCAGATCCACTTGCGAGAGAAAAATGTAGTCAATTCTGGAGTACTTGTTGTGTGGAGAAAAAAACGTATAATCTTTAACGTTCGGGTGTAGGATTCGCCAAGAATCGTGAAGTTGTAAATCTTGAAGTTGTGTGCGGATCTGTCTTAGGGATTTGTATGGTAAAAATGAACTGCCCGAGGAGGAATCCAGTAAGGGGCATAAAGGGACATTAAGGTCTCCCCCCAAGATCAGCACACCCGACTGAAAGGAAGAAAGAGAGGTGGTGATTGAGCGGAAGAAAGGAACCTGCTTGGTATTGGGCGCATATAGATTTGCCAGTGTAATGGGTCTGTTGGCAAAAGTGCCTTTTAGAAACAAGAACCTACCTTCTGAGTAGGGAGCGACTCCATGACAGTTAAAGGGAGATGTTTCGCAATCAAGATGGCGACACCTTTTGATTTGGCATGAGGGTTAGGGGCATGATAGACTGTCGGATAACGTGAGTTAAAGAGCTTGGGAATGACATCCTGTCGAAAATGCGTTTCCTGGAGAAAAACGATATCCGCTCTTTGTTTATGTAAGTAGGAGAGCAGAATGGAGCGTTTTTCAGGTGTGTTCAAACCCCTCACATTAAGAGATAGAACTTTTAAGGATAAGTGTCCCGACAACGATTTGGAAGAAGACATGTCCAAAAAGGTATATGAAAGCAACCTAAGGAGAAGGAACACGGGGTACTAAGAGGATGGGAATAGGATTGAGGGGGGGGGGGGAATGAAAGAGATAAATGAAAGAAAAAGAAAATAAGAAAGGAGAGAGGAGGAGAGTAGATACAGGAAAGAAAAAAAAAAAAAAAAAAACAGAACTACCAGCGGGAGGAGTAGACCAGCTAATCCACATAGATATATGAAAAATGGGGAGAAGAGAAAGGAGGAGAAGATGGGGGGGGGGTTAAGGGTTAAGGGGTAACAGAAAAGAGAAAGGAGGAAGTAAAAACAGCCGGCAAGAGTCAGTAAAAGCTCTCCGAGCTTACTGTGTAAAAAAAAAGCCCGCCGTACGGAAGACCTCAAAAAGTGCAGGGAATGGAGAGGTAGGGCGAGGATAGGGCATGCACAGAGAGGGACTACGCCCAGCCGGCGAGGGAGATGTATCAACCCTCAACTGGTAGGGCGTATGGCTCAGGATTTAGCGAGAGATTGGGGCCAAGAACAAAACGGTAGCCTGCGCTAGGAGGGAAGGGAGACAGACAGCAAGCCATATCAATGTTTGTGAGATACACATATGAACAGAGCACTACATAGGAATGCTAGAGCGGAAATATGGTGTCACGAGTATACCGTGGTGGAACTACTAGGAATGTCGTCCTCAAAGGTATGGCTTCATAGAACGGTCAGACCGCCCTCTCCTCAGGGAGAGAACAGGCAGTGTCTCACAACACATGAAGTCATAAATTATTGTCAGAGGAACAGTAAGGCATGACATGTGCAAAAAAAACCATACAGCTCAAATATCGCATATCAAAAAAAACACAATATACTAAATTGAAAACAGCTAAAATGACATAACGACCCCCCCCCCGACCTGGACTCTCAAGGTACCTCCGGAATCGAGCAGCACCTCAGATCAGATAGGAGGAAATGCGTGGGGAGGGAAGAAGAAGGCACAGACAGAGTACCTACAGTGGAGCCTCATCAGTGGTACTCCATTAGTATGCAGAGGGCGGAAAAGGATACAGAGCGGGATGGGAGAGACCGATCTCTGCTAGGAGTCTCCATCTGGAGAGCTTATTGAGGTGATGCTCATTCACAGGTGCACAATAACAGTGTGATGGAGAAAAAAAAAAAAAAAAAATTTATAAGCAATGGTCCCAAGTCCGTCCCCCACCCATCCCAATCCAAACTCAGCAACCCGCTCATCTGAGTACGTGAAAAGGATAACTGATGCTGAGGACTTCTCATCATCCTCTCCGAACTCGGTCTTCTGGAAACGGTGGAAGGCGAGTTGAATACGATGTGTGCGGGGGGACATAAAGTCCTTCCGTGGCAAACCCGAGATCCTCGGAGGTCCCCAGGGTAGGCTCGGAATCAGATGTGCAGGAGATGTAGGAGGATCGGAGCCCTCCGGAGTCCACCCGGAGTCTCTAGATGGCAATAGACCTGCAAGAGGTGTCATGGAGGAAGTTGGGCAATACATTGGTTGTAGACCCGAAAGTCCCGTTGCAGAGCGACAGTGGTGGTGCAAAAAATGGGCGGGTAGAAGGGAGGAGCTTATTGGAACGTTCTGTGCCAAACAATCTGTAAGGGTCAAGAATCGTAGGGATGAGAGCTCAGTGGCCCCAGGTGCATAGGGCCGCCTGTGTGCAAGAGTACCATTGAGTCCAGTCCAGATCAGATGGAGGGAAGACCCCAGGATGATAGATCAGAAAGCTCCATAGGTAAGGCGAAATGGAACATAGGATTTTGCAGACAGAGTCTGAAGAGTGGCTGAACGGATCCTGAGCAGTGAAACCAGTGGTAATGTACAGTAGATTAAGAAAATCAGGACAGAGCTTAGAGAAGGGTCTCTAATCGAGGCCTCCGATGTGCAGGAGAGGCCGTCGGGCTGGTGATGCTGGTAGAGCCACTGGCTGGAAGTCTCGGCGGGGTTGCGGGGACCAATCTGCGTCGGCGAGAGCCAGGGCCCTGCCATTCCATATCACTTGGCGTCGGTCCGGATTCCGGAACACCTGGGAGACGCATATTGCTGTACCAATCGGGGAGGTCGATTAGTGGGATATCTAGGGAAGTGCAGAAATTAGGCAGATCCTCCGGAACTCGCAGGTAGGCTGTGCGCCCCTGCGCCTGTGCGGAAAGACAAAATGGGAAACGCCACCTATATGATATGTTATGTGAACGGAGTGCATCCAATAGGGGGCGAAGTTCCAGTCTTTGTTGCAGAGTAAGATTGGAGAGATCCTGGAATAAATGTATTTCTGACCCCTGATATAAGAGGCGCCTTCTGTCCCTGGCGCGCCTGAGGATGTCCTCTTTTAGTGGGAAGCTGACTAGGCAACATATTACATCTCTTGGGGGATCAGAATCTCTACCCCTGGGACGGAGTGCTCTGTGTGCCCGTTCTAACTCTATAGGCGTGGCCGGCGGGCGACCTAGTAGGTCATTAAAGATCGCCACAACCGTTGTAGAGATGTCGTTCGGTTCCACAGATTCTGGCAAACCACGGAGTCTAATGTTATGTCTGCGTCCACGGTTATCCAAATCCTCTATTTGTCTGTAGAATTCACGGATATGTGATGCGTGTGAGACTGTTGTCTGCTGTATTTCTGCTATGGCGTCTGCATTATTGCGGCTAACAAGTTCCACTCCCTCCAGCCTTGTGCTGAAGGAAAGTAAATCCTCTCGCAGGTCACTGAGGGCGGTGGTGAGTGTGACTTTAATGTCTGCAGCCACCACATGAAGATCTCTGAGGGATAATGCCTGGGAGTCAGAGGAGAGGTCATGCTGCGGGACTGTGTCTGTGACATGCTCAGTGTCACTGCTTTGAGCACAGGCTGCCGTGGAGGAGGAAGGAGGGGGGGGGAGGGGGAAGCTGCTTGGGCCCTGTCCCTCTGCTGGGAGCGGAACAGCTCCTGTATATGCCGCGATTGCGGCTGATTAGGGACCCGTGGGGAATGGGAACGGGAACCGGGTGTGTTCCGGTCCGTTTTCCCCATGATTATGCGCCCCTGCCTCACCCGATCCTCAGTGCAGAAGAGAGAGAAGTCTTCGGCCGGCGGGAGCTCCTGGCTTAAGCGGCCATTCCGGATCGCGGCAGACCACGCCCCCCAGTAGATGCCATTCTTTATTACAAAAGCATCATAAAAAGAGAGACCCTTGGGTCCATTAAAACAATTTCATAATTACACCCAAGTGATCACATGGCATAACACTATGTAATTATGCATATATCCTATTACATAGAAATACACCAAAAAACTGCCTACAATGGTGTAGCTTGGTCAGTTAAGGTGTAGTCCTCAATTGGATGCCAACATATTTAGGAAATTATTTCCTTCTTCAGGGAAGAGAATGGGTATATCTATTCTAAAATATAACATACAAAAGTAAATATATCAAACAAAAATTTGTAGCTACATAGTATATAAATACTCATAATAGGCTGATACTCAAATAAACTCACATCTGTATATATGTAATAATTCAATAAAACAATAGCAAGTCACATGGAGCTGGCATCTGTTGCCATCCATGCAGGCCACATGGAGGGGCAAGTGGAGATCCACCACACAACCACAAGGTTTAAAGAACAAATTGTGACTCCTACATACTTTGTTTTTCTTCATCTATTGTTTCAATCTATATTTCAAACAGACAGAAGTGCGTATTGGTGCAAGAGAGGTAGTAGTGGATGTAAAATTCATAAAGTCTTGAGGAGATGGAGGCAGTTCAGTTGTAGGAGAATATATGGAATTCTCCGCAAGACCGGGGGGGGGGGGGGAGAATAAGTTATAGTGGAGGTGGTATGAGATGTACAGTGGGGGTCCTGCAGCTTTATAGTTCTGGGGATGGAGGGGTCTTGCAGCTTAGGTAGTTATGGGCAAGAGGGGGGTTAGTTAAGAATAGCTGCAGTGTATAACATTGTCATGAGGCTGCACCCTCTAGAGTAAACCGTAACTCTGTATGGAGAGAATAGAGAGAGAGGTGCGCCAGATTAAGTGTAACATCATCACCCTCGACAGTGACACAACCGAGGACCTAGACCACTCCACTGATCCCCTGGCCCTTGACCTACTAATGGATCTTTGGGACGACGGAGACCACGATGACACTTCTCTTCTGTCGCAACATCTTACAGGTTCCCCCTGCATTAGACACACTAACCTCAAACCTCCATCCACATTCAACCCCACCTATAACAAAAGGTCCTTACATAGAGACCTTTTTTCAAATGGTTCACTCTGACCTGAAAACTCTTTGCTCAAAAAGTACTAAACACAAATCAAACCTTGACCACTCTGAATCTCTAGCCCTCAAAACCCTTAGCAATAACCAAAACATTATTATCAAAATGGCAGATAAGGGTGGAGGGATAGTTATCCAAGATAAAATGGATTATTTTAATGAAGCCAATCGCCTTCTCTCTGACAATAACACCTACCAAAAACTAACCTCGGACCCTCTCCCCAAATTCATTATAGAATCTAACATCATTAAAGCGGCCACCCAAGAAGGAATTCTTTCAAAATCAGAAGCCTCTTTCTTCAGGAGGGACATATATAAAAACACCCTACATTTACCATCTCCCTAAATCCACAAAGATCTCAACCACCTGCCCGGTCGCCCCATAGTCGCAGCCATGGAGAGCATTACCACCAGCTATTCACTTTATATAGATAGCTTCCTCCAACCTCTGGCCCAGTCACTCCCCTCCTACATCCGGGATGGTGTACAGCTACTGGAAGTGCTCAAAGCAAACTCCTGGGAACAATCTTACATCTGGGTCTCACTTGACGTGAGCTCTCTATACACCTCCATCACCCATGAAGTAGCATTAGAGGCTGTCCTACACTCCTTATCCTCAGACCCATCAATTCATCCCAACCAATGCAACTTCATCCTCACTGCCACAAAATTCTGCCTCCAACATGAAATTATTTCCAATTCAATGAGAATTTTTACTTACAAAAAACAGGCACAGCTATGGGCGCCAACTTTGCACCTAGCTAGGCTAACCTAACCATGGGTCTGTGGGAAGACCGTTTTATCTGAAATAACAATCCTTTTGCTGCCCATCTAGTGTTCTATGGCCGGTACATAGACTATATCATCATCATTTGGGACAGCCCCACCACGTCTCTCCCACCCTTCATCCACCACTGCAACACCAACCCATTCAGTCTTTCCTTCTCCCATGTCACGGACCCTACCTCACTCAGTTTCCTTGACTTGGAATTAAGCCAGGTTCCTTAATTATAGCAAAAAAACTACAATAAACCAACTGCCGACAACTCCTTTCTTCACTACACCAGCTGCCACCATCTCAGGTGGCTTAAAAACATGCCAAAAGAACAATTCTGCAGGCTCTAAAGCAACTGTACCCTACTAAAGGACTACAAAGCCCAAAGCATTGAACTTAAATAAACAAAAATTTGCTGACAAAGGTTATCCCGCTGACCTAGTGGACCAAGCCTACCTTACTTACCTATCCGATACTATACCCCCCCCACCCAAATAACTATATGACAGCAACCACATCTGCTTCATAACGCATTTCCACTCCAAACACTATCAAATGGAATCATTAAGAAACACTGGCCTATCCTACATCAAGACCCACACCTAAAATCGGTTATGCCACCAACCCCAACATTTGTGTCTAGAAGAGAGACTAATATCAAAAACAAAATTGCTCCAAGCAAAATCCCTCCCCTTAAATCCCCCAACACCAATAATAGACTGGTCCTTATCCCGCTCATAGGGATGTTCCACTGTAACAAACCACTCTGTCTGACCTGTGCCCATGTTAAGCATGGACAACGGAATTTTATAGCCAATGGTAAAACTTACCCCATTGAAGCCTCACAATTGTTCCTCCACATATGTAGTATATTGCCTGTCCTGCCCCTGCTGCCTACTATATGTGGGCCGCACTATTAGAACCCTGGAAAAAAGATTTGGGGAGCACCGCAGGCTAGTGGATAATGGTATCACTAAACACAGTGTACCTCGCCACTTCTCAGAGTTTAATTCTAAATCCCCTACTAACCTGCAGGTATGGGTCATCGAGGCAAAATCCGACCACCTCTCCCAAGCTGAATGCTTCAAACTACTATGCCAACAGGAGACTTATTGGATCTTCACTCTGGACACCCTTGCCCCTAGGGGCCTTAATGAGGAAAATGAAATACATACCATCATCTAACACCTTACCTCCCAATACATGTATTCTCTGCCACCTTTTTTTGCACTCCATACTACCTAGGTCCTTATCCATTTTTACCATTTAAAAGTCTTTTTAGAGCTTTACATTTATATGTGCGCTCATATAGTTCATAACCATGTTTCATCTGTTCCCCCCACCTCCCCTATACCATTCAGGTGCTTCCACATTCTACCATCTCATACCTTTTCTCATCCCGTGGTGAGACTGGGATCTCTTGAGAACACATTCACCTCCAATGTCATGGGTATTACCTTCCCAGACCAGCCTTCTTAGCCCCCCCCTCCTCTCTTCTCCCCTGTCCTGTTTTATCGCCAATTGATCTTTATGGTTGTACCCCATGAATCACATCATTCATGGCCATGTGTTTAGTTCTTAAGTGTTATTATTTCGGTTGTTTCACCCATTGTTTGATTTTATATTTAGTTTTTATAATGTGTTTATTGATTTTCTATTAATTATTATTTGTTTTCTAATGTCTTATATGCAATATAATGTATCTTATGGGCACATATATACACATACATATATATTTTTCTAGAATTAATCCATATATATATATATATATATATATATATATATATATATATATATATATAAAAATTCACATTAAATATTCATATTTTTTCCATTTTTTTAAAATTTTCTTTTTTATAATTTGGTTTTGCTATTTCTTTTATCTTTTTTTTATCCTTTTCGTTTCTCTACGATGTGTGTCTATATAAGCCCAATGATTCCATACACTGCAATGAAATTTATGTACAGTATATGTATATATATATATATATATATATATATATATATATATATATATATATATATATATATATATATATATAGTAAATTCTGTACACTGCACAAACACTGTTTTTACCACAATCATTCTCCCCCCATGCTCCTCATATTGCAGCTTTCCATCTTTAGTAATATTGCTGTTTATATTTATCACTCTGTATCATCCAAATATCAACTCCCAGATCGGCGATCCATAGCCCCGCCCATACAGCCGCTCCACGCCCCCTCCATTCTTTATTTTAATGGCTTATTCCAGTGGCCAATTAGATCTGATGAAAAGGCTGTTTGCCTTGAAACGCGTCACCGCCCCTTCCTACGGCTCCATGCTACGACTTGATGTCACTTCCGTCCGGTGGCCATTTTGGCTGTGTTCCAGGCTCGCTCTGTGTAGACGTGACCTAACCCTTGTTGGGGTGAGAGGCCAGGCACAACTACCTAGGAGGTCCAGTTCCTTCCTGCACCACGACTCCCTAGATAGATACTTATCTGCCCTCCTCACTCCTCCCTTGGGACCCGCCAAGGAGCGCCAGCCACTACGGGAGCCTTGGCCCCTGGTACCTCAGCCATCCGCTCCAGATATCCAACCCGGATGACGTCCTTCCTTTTATTACCTGATATACACCCACATCTTGTGAGTTTTTATACTTGTGTGCAATAAACTGTTACCTTCTTACTACATTTAGTCTGGCGCACCTCTCTCTCCCTCCTCTCTTCTATATTTCAAACAGCCTTTCTTCATTAAAATTGTTCTTTGTGCTTTAGGAAATAAAAATAATAACTATTGTAAATACTAGATTAGAAAGGCGGCACAAATTGGTGTCAAAGTGCATAGCCTATTTGCTTTTAGTAAATTAATACTTTTGCTTTTGCCAATCACAAAACACCTGTAAATGTTAAAAAACAATTCCAGCATGTCTCAAGTGTTTTGTTGATTTACTTTTATCTGAGGCACTATGTAGACTAAATATCTAGTTGTTGTGTAGCTATCACAGTGCCTCTGGTTAAATCAATCCACCAAATATATAATTAAAATGCTAGCGTTAGCATGCCTAATGTGTTTCATTGAATGGCTTCTTCAGAAGCAATGTGCTTGCTAAATATATAGTGGTGGTTTTGCCAGCACAGTGCCTCTGATAAAGTCAGTTGATGGAACACATCAGGCATCCTTGAGCTGGGGTTTGTAACAGCTGTTAGTCTGTTTTACTAGACAGTTAAGATATGCTGATTTCATGTTTTGAACTCAATGACCGTGTATCGGGGCAGACTGACCCTTTGGAAACTCAGGCACTGCCCGAGGGCCCGGGGTTAGTAGGGGGCCCCATGAAATGCCCCTGGTACCTTTTTCATAGGCTTTTTTGAGTTTGGGTAAGGACAGAGGTGCCCCATGATTCCCTATTGCCCGGGGGGCCCATGAGTTGTCAGTCTGTCCTTGCCGTGTATAAAGTTCTTCCCCTATATACTGGAAAAAGCTTTCCTGAGGATGATGAGAATGAGGCGGAAATCCATGAGTAAACTAAAACTGTAATCCCATCGGTCTGTTCTGGTGTGGAGTTCAGGAGTGAAAAAAAGAGTTGGGAGTAAGAAAAATAGTATGGGGAGACTGTAAACACAAGTGTTTATAGACCTTCAGATTTATGGATCTGATGTTTCTGGTGAGTGCTGAATCTGTTTGTAAATAAAAGCACAGCTGTTGGAATACCTTTACTAAAAACAATACAAGGAATAAGGCAGTTAGATTAACCCCTTTGTGCCTAAGGGTAAACAAAAATGTTAATGCATAAGCACAATTTTGCAACTTTGACATGTGTTAGTAAAACCGTATATATTAAATCACAACTAATTTGTGTATCCAAGTGGATTATACGTTTTTTTTAGGATAAAAATTGGGCTCTCATTTGTTGGTTATAGATATATTTTGATTTCATTTTTATTACCAACTGGCTCAAAACATATTTTTTTAAATTTAGCCGTATATTTCTTGCTACTATCATAGAACAACCCGAAATACATTTTCCTGCTCCCCACAATTGCAACAATACCACATACGTGTGTGTCAGTTGTTCTTTGTACTTGTAGTAGGGTCCAGAAACAACAGTGCGCATTTTGCATTTTTTTGTATCCTACCTAAAACACACTGACATACTAATTTAAAAAAAAACCCTTGCCAAAATATACTGACCATGACTTTTCACCCTTACTTGACCCAAACACTGGCACTGACCTAGACCTCAAATCTTGATCTAGCCTCTCTCTTTCAGAAAACGTAGGGGTGACTGATCATTGTAAAAGCCAATCAGGGGCTATCACACTGATCAGGTGACCCAGAACTGGGAGGCCCTAGTCTCTGTGCTGCACTGTGCGGCGCATACAGAAAAACAGATACTCATATGTGACCCCTGTCAGCTGGAAGCGGTTAATGAATTCTAGTTTATCCTGCATGCGGCGTTAATGTTTATGTCAGCTATGCAAACAGTCTTAGTCATTGAATTTGACATAAAATCAATCTCTTGCAGCTCCTGTATTGCAGAGCTGTAGTGTGAATAGAAGAAGTTATGCAAGAAGCCAAACAGTTCATGTTCTGAGAAGAAACATGCTGATAGGAAAAGTAAACAGTAACAAAGTTAAAGCGGAGAGCCACCAAAAAAGGGGAAGTTCTACTTTAAGCCTTGGTCCCTCACTCCCCATTAACCATTAGCCGCCCAGCCTATAGCCGTTTGGCGGGCGCAAAAATTCTGTAGCTTTCCGGGGTATACGCCATTTGGCGTCCTCCAGCCCATGCACAGTTCGCAAGGTTGCAGAGCCGCGAAGCGGCGCAATCTATCACCGGCCGTATACCTCGGACACGGCCGATGACAGATCTGAATACCGGCCCCGTTGCCGGTACCATGTGATCGATCACTATGGTAACATTGTACTACTTTGGTCATAGTAAAATATGAAAGAAAATCTTTAAAAAATAAAAAAAAATGTAATAAAAAATAAAAAAATAAAATAAAAAAATATATATTTTTCACACTGTCATCAGTCAGTGTCCCTGTTCACCGCTATGCCAGTTATATGATGACGCTGTACTGCACTGGTGACAGTATGTAAAAAAAAAAAAATAGTGAAAATATTTTTTTTAATTTTTTCATTTTCCGAAAAATGACGACAAAAAAAACACAACTTCAAAAAACTCGCCATGCCTCTTATGAAGTACGTCGGACTGTCTACTTTGCAAAAGGGGTCATTTGGAGGATCTCTGTACTCTTCTGACATTCTTGCACCTCAAGAAATTAGATTGGCTGTCAGTACTTCAGGATTGATCAATATTCAGATATATCTCATAGTTTGTGAACTCTATAACTTTCCTACAAATCAAAAAATACATCCTAATTTGGGTTATTTTCACCAAAGACATGTAGCAGAATACATCTCGGCCTAAATTTATGAAGAACAATTATTTATTTGTAAACTTTTATAACAGAAACAAAGAAAAACGTGTTTTTTTCAAAATGTTTGTTTTTTTTTGTTAATTTAGCAAAAAATAAAAACCCCAGTGGTGATTAAATACCACCAAAAGAAAGCTCTAGTTGTGTGAAGAAAATGTTAAAATTTTAGTTTGGGTACAATGTTGTATGACCGCGCAATTGTCATTCAAAGTGTGAGAGCGCTGAAACCTGAAAACTGGCCTGGGCAGGAAGGTGTAAAATTGCCCGGTATGGAAATGGTTAAGGACTGGCACCTTTGGGGAGCGGGTACCCAAATTTGACAGGTACCTGCTCTCACTTCTGCTGTGATCGCCTAAGGCGGAAGTTGTCCTCCCCTCCCCTTAGTCTTCTGGGACATGTAACAGGTCCCAGAAGACTACAGGACCATTCACAAAGTGCAGCGCTACTTGTGCACCGGGCTGTGAAGCCACAAGCTGTCACAGCCGGGTGCCCACACTGAAGATGTCGGGCCTGGAAGAGAAGATGACCAGTGAAACCAGCTGTGGTGAGGACACCGCTGCACCGAGGAACAGGTAAGTGTCTGTATTTAAAAAGTCAGCAGCTACAGTTTTTGTAGCTGCTGACTTTTTTTTTCAACTAGAACTCTACTTTAAGCTCATCACTGTGCTGCTTCTCCTTTCACAGGCTGGAGAAAGGTACTAAAATGATGTGGGTGAATATATTACGAATACACAGCAACAAATAAAAATATTGCTGGGGAGATTTCTGGACTGAAGCTAAAATATTGCATCAAAAGTCAGCTTTTTTATTTATTTCTATTCACGGGCTATTCATTTTTATCTTGACATTTGTCGATGGCATTCTGCTTTAATGATGAGAACGATTGGGAAATGTGTGGTGCCATTACTCTGGGTGGAACTTTGGAAGGAAACTTTGGAGTGGTAAAGTATACCTTATGGCACCACTCCAAGCTATGAATGGAAGGAAAATGATCACCCCACCAGTAAGTGAGAAGAGGGGAGCATAAGTCAGAGCAATTCCAGTGTCAGCCAATGCAAATGAAGGGATGGACCCTGCTCAACGGACCCCAGGAGTCCAATGTTGAGGAATGGCCTCAGCCGCCATTCTGGCCACACCCTCTGATGTGTTTTTTCCCACTCACCGGGGCTTAGTCACAGAGGCCTCTGTGACCAAGCCCCGGCGGGCATGGCCAGAACAGTGGCTGAGGCCATTCCTCAGCATTTGACTCCTGCGGTCAGTTGAGCAGCATCCATCCCTTCATTTGCATTGGCTGACATTGAAACTTTGGAGTCAATTAACTAAAGGCAATAAGACTGTGCACTTTGCAAGAGCAGTTGCTCCAGAGCTTAGTAAATGAGTATAAACTCTGCTGACTTCCATCATCCAATCATGTGCAAGCAAAAGTGCTGTTTTCATGTTCCCTGTACGTGATATTCTTTGCAAAGTGAAGCTTTACCTCATTTACTAAGCTCTGGTGCAACTGTTTTTTTGCCTTTAGTAAAGCAAGCTGTTTGAGCCCCAGCATAGCACGAACGGGTCCTTGCTACTGTCATACAAATTATCATCAAAATTCAGGAGAAAAAAACTTTTCATAATCTTCCAAGCCATGACCAGAAATAGTACAACACACTTTTTGCTATAGAGAACTAGTAGATGCCATAAAACTTATTTTACATCAGCTACTAAGTCTATGTAACAAATAAATGTGCTGTACTATAATTCTAGATGCTGGATCTGAAGCAGCACACATGCACTGCAATCTGGTTGCTCAGCATGACTGATGAACATCCAAATTAGTTTTCAGTTTGACTACATATGGCTTCTTTATGAAGAATTGTTTTGTATATGGGTTATTCAAGGGAGGCTTGGAACTGTATGCTAAAAATAGTCAAAGTTTTGTAGAAAGATCAAAATGTTATTTTGTGCTCAAGTTCTTGTTTTTTTTTTTCTAGTTTTCTTTACTTTCTTAATTTTCTTTAAAATTAAAATGGTGCAGTTTTAGGAGCTTTCAGATGTTATACGTATACATGGTTAATATGTATTTTTGGCTGCACTTTTTTGCTTTTGATTTATATACACATTTGGAATTGATAAGTGCTAAGGTTATTCACCCATACAATTTTATGCCAATATTGTAAATGTTGTTATGGAAGAAGTCTAGGGGGATCAGTCTAGACTTCCATTTGACCAGGACTGTAAGGCATCCCTTGATGCCCCCAGGCATTTGAAAGAATAATCCCATTTAGGTCTGACCTGGGTCTTCCTTCCAGTTGGGCATGTCCAATACAGATCCAAGGGGGAATCTTCTAGGGAGCATCCTTAAGCTGGCCCTAGATGGATCTCTTGATTCAGAGAAGTGGTCATTTCCTCACAAGATGCTTCCTGACCACCTCTTCACCCTATCGAGTATAATCTCAGCAGAGAAACAATCTCTGCTTCTTAAACTTTCTACTAGAATAATTCAATCTATAGCTCATGATCATATGTGAGTATAAAGAACATAGATTGACATACACTCACCAGCCACTTTATTAGGTACATCTTGCTAATACTGGGTTGAACCCCCTTTTGCCTTTAGAACAGCCTTGATTCTTTGTGGCATAAATTGAACAGGATGTTGGAAATGTTCCTTACACCCTGGTCACATCAAGCCCGACTTTGAAATCGTGTGACTTTACAGTGAAGTTACATGATTTCAAAGTCAGGGGACATGCCGATTTCAGGTGTGATTTGCAAGGCATCTGACACAGACGTCTATGTAAATCTCACCAAAAGTAGTGCATGTACTACTTTAGAAAAATCGGTGCGGCTCCGACCAAGTCGGAACTGCTCCGATATGACCGCTTTAATTGTGGACAATAGGGTGTAACTTGGCATGCGATTTTCAAGTCGTATGGTATGCAAATCGCATGCCAAGTTGCACCAAGTGCGACCGGGGTCTTAGAGATTTTGGTCCATGTTGACATGTTGCCTATCATCTTGTACCAGTCTGCCCATTCTCCTCTGACATCAAACAAGGCATTTTCATCCACACAACTGCTGCTCATTTGATATTTTTTATTTTTTGGAGTATCCTCTATAAACCCTTGAGATGGTTGTGTATTAAAATACCAGTAGATCAGCAAGTCATCTTCACCACGTCTAGATGCCTAAATGCATTGAATTGCTACTACGTGATTGGCTGGTTAGCAATTTGTGTTACCAAGAAATTGAACAGGTGTACCTAATAAAGTGGCCGGTGAGTGTATATATAGACTCAGAAAGTTAATATCTGATAACGAAGACCATGTTTTCCCACTGAAGATCCTCACACTTTTAGTGCTCTTCACAGGAGGCATGCATAGTTCACTACTAGAGTCCACCACCAGAGTCTATATGCAGCACATGGACATTGCTAATTATAGTTCCTTTCTGAGTGAACACATTTGCCTATCTATTGTGACAAGAATGAATTCTGATGAACCCCAAACGCAGTACGGAGAATGGGTATTGTACTAAATACACCACACTCTCTTTTCTCAAAAATGCACAAGTCAGCGATAGACTATTCAATTAAAAAATCTCATCTGTGAGACATCTCATAGAACTCCCCCCAGCTTGAGACATGAAGCAGGCTATCATATCACATTCAGGTGCGGACTGACCATTCGAGCACTGCCTGAGGTCCCAGGGTCAGTGCTCGTTTTATTGTGCTTATTTGGGTGTGTTTTGAGTGTGGGCAAGGACACAGGGGCCCCATGATCCCCTATTGCCCGGGGGCCCCATGAATTGTCAGTCCACCCCTGATCACATTACAACATTCTAGTCGTATCATCCTTGAGAAGGCCCAGACCTAGTGTCGCAGAAGTCTGTGAAACCAGAGCTCCAAGGCCCCATTCATATCTGAGTGACACCTGAGCTATGCTGCTGCATCACACTTCTTTGCACATTTTTGTGGCATGTTTTTGGAGTGGCATCATTCATTTTGAATGGACCTCCATCCACACCAATAATGCACCAAAAAAGCCATTGTACCAAATTCTGGCACTAAGCCAGGCACATTTGTTGTTGCCTGTTTTGCCATGGTTTTTGTGCATTTTGTTGCATGGCAAATACAGCAAAATTGCACAGCATTTGGGGTGCCAAGAAATATGGACACCACAAGCATGTCGTATGTTTTGCTTTGATTCTGCAATTGCAGGCATAGTCAAGCAATTCTGGCTGTGATTCCAATAGAAGAAGGCCTATTAGCTATCATAAACATTATAATTAAGCACCTTCATAAAATTGTCATGCCGTGCCATAGAACCTTAAACAGAGCTTAAGAGGACTCAGTAAATATCATACTTGGCTCTTAGCTGAATCCTGATATATGATAGTGCTACATTCACGTCATGCATCTATCTGAATGTATAAGAAATTATCGATCGCTTAGATACCAAACACCTCAGACAGCGGATACATTACCTCTTCTGAGGAAGGCTTACCTAAATCCATATCATTTCTGATTTCCATCAAAGAGTGATTTAGTTCTGTAAAATATGGCCATCTGAAAATATTGATGCATTTAGGACCTTTGGCATTGTAGACGTGTGTTCTAAACTATAATAAAAATCTTTTACACCTCTTAGCACACTCAAGTCCTTTGATTGTTTATCATTTCTATAACTGTACTTCTCAGGGACAGAAAAGATGGTTGCATATGCAGCTTGGGAGCTCTCGATCTTTCATTAAAACTATACACAAAGTACACTGCAGAGAATTGGACTCTTCTGGACCCAAAGATCAGGCAAACTTTGTTATTTTTTTATTTGAATACTTTTAATTTACTGTCGCAATTGTCCACTTTGTAATATATATGTTTTTCATGCACCTTTATTCATTAAATATTTTAAAATCTTTAAGTTGATTGTCTAAAGGCCTAAATCAGGCATGTCCAAAGTTCGGCCCGCAGGCCATTTATGGCCCGGGGGTAGGTTTAATACGGCCCTCCAACAGCCCTCCCTGCTCTGTGTAATGTGGCCCTCCCTGCTATTGCAGACAGTCTTCTGCTTGAGAGCAGAGGGCAGTGCGCATGCCTGACTGCGGCGCGTTCTCCCTGGTCTGTGTAAATGCGGCTGTCGCATGGCCCTCCCTTCTGTGGCAGTCTTCTGCTTGAGAGCAGTGCGCATGCGTGACTGCGCCGCGCTGGGAGCGACAGAGGGCGGTGACGTCAGGGCCGGGCTTCCAGCGTGAAGTGTGTTTCTCTTCCCCTCCCGGCTGCCGAGCAGAGACTTCAGCTCCAGCTACCTTTTTCACCCTTCACATTAGTGCAGGAAAGTTTTTTTTAAATTTATTTTCAATACATTGTGAAAACTCAGCTGTCAGTTGATCTTAATGTTATGAAATGAAAAGTATGTCGTTTGCAATTAACTTGGCATAAAATAATTTATTTGCATTTAATTGTAATGGTTCAAAGAATGTTCGGAAAAATGTTCGGCCCTCCACCATGTTCACTTCATCCAATCTGGCCCTCTTTGAAAAAAGTTTGGACACCCCTGGCCTAAATAATAACCTAATGAATCCTTGCCTCTAAGAAGTATATTACCATAGTGTATGTTACTTTACTGTGTGGTAGTGAAGGTTGCAGACATTTGGTAAAAAATTGTTACTGCAGATACTGTAAAAGGTGTATTTTTCCAAGCAAACATATGATGGCAGCTATTGTTGGTGTGCATGGTCTGCTGGGACTTGGGGCTCGTTCACACTTGGCTGTTTTACCAACGCTTGCCAAATGCCCCTATAGTGTTTGGCAAGCGTTGGTCTGGCGTTTGCGGAGCGTTTTTTAACGCTCGGAAAACGCTCCACAAACGCCGCATGCGCGGTTTGGTGGCGGTTGCTAGGCATTTGCCGAGCGGTAATAACGCCCCACAAACGCCTATAATACAGTTTGAGTGGTGTTACCGCTCCGCAACCGTGTCGCAACCGCACCGCAAACGCCGGCCGGGCGTTTGCGGAGCGGCACCATAGACGAGAATAGGAGGCTTCAAAGCTTCCTGACTCGACCAGAGGCGTCCGTTTTGCCGCGACGCAACGCAAACGCTCCCGTTAGAACAGCACCATGTGCTGTAATGTGCAGAATTGGCAGAGGCAGAGGCGTAAATACGCTTCCCAAATGCCTCTCTGCCGCCTGCACACAAGGCTAGTGTGAACGTAGCCTTAGATCATTGTCCCACAAGTTGGAAAATCTGTGTGCAGAGTGAGGTTGAGGGTGCCACTGTCTACTCTGGGCCATTGCATCACTAAGTAAAGTAAATCTATTATCCACGTTGGCTATTGGAAACAAACTGCTGCCTAAGAGCAGGCACAAAAAAGGTGGCTGACTACTAATATCTCCTTTGTTTTAGAGATTACTTTTCAGTGCTCAAGTTCAGACTGCTTTTAGTTTTCTATGAATATTTGCCTTCCTTAGGACCTAAATTACACCCATCCATGGCATTGGGTCTCGTCCAGCCACACATTGTCCTTTTCTCAAATGAAAGTTCTTTTCTGTCAATGAGGACATCCATACCCAGTATTCACTGTAATAATTAGTTTTATTATAAGAAATATGGTGATTGCATCAATAATACTGCACATTGAACTGTGATATGAAAATAATAAAAAGCAAGCAATCGGAAATGATCATTTAGCATCTTGAATACAGAAACTCTTCTATGTTCCTCATTTTAAAATATGATATAAATTTGATATTTCAGTTGAGCATTAGCGATCTCAGTAACTTGTTGGATTCTTATCACATATGGGAACCCCTTCCATTGAAATGCTAACAAGTGCAATGATCTGTAACCATTTCAGACGAAGGACACAGAGTATCTGTCTATCTTTAAAGCCATCCTACAGTTTATACAAAATACCTCCTGAAAGTGACTGTTTGTCATTGTTAGCTGTTACTCTAGTCTTTGCCATTCATCACAGGGTTTCATCAAAGTGCATATATTGATTATGTGATATACAGTATTCTTGTTACTTTATGGAATTCTGATGCAAGGTTGCCAGAGTTCTCAAAAGAAGATAAAGTAAAATAACTGCATAAACACAAGATAATCAAAGTAAGATAATGACAGATATGATATTTAATTGCTAAATTAATTCTCTGTACATATTCTGTGAAAGAAGCCAATACACTTCAGATAGAAGCTGAATGATTCATTTCCAAGAATTCCAAGAGAACAGTCAAAGTGGGAATATAGATTAAAAATCTTGTGTGTAAGACCTTGTGCATAGGAAGCAGCTCTAAGCTCAAAACATCATTTAACCCTTTGAGGACCGTAAGATTTTGGAACGCCAAAAGAATCTATTTTTTTGTTTTTAATGTTCATACACTTCAGTTGCTATAACTAAGCCATTTCATGAAATAATTGGCAAAAAGCTAGATCCATTTGTTGTTTGTTGATAAGAACTAATATTTTGACTCAAACCAAAAAAAAACTAAAAGTTTTAAGTTCTTAATCAGATGATACACGTAATTAAAAACATGGGACAAATACGTCCCTTGGTCCTCAAAGGGTTAAGTAACCAAATCAGTATACATTTCAAATGAAAAGTGTGCATCAATCGTAATGCACATATATCCCACCTAGTTTTTATTTTAGTATCTAAAATTATGTATTAACATTAACTATCTTCCGATTAGCTTACTTTAATTTTTTTTTTTTTGCTAATACATTACATTTTCTGTCTATTACAAATTGCAAGTCATTGACAGTCTTATACATTCTATTGATATTGTTGTTATACCCCTCACCAATTGTATTGTTACTTATTATTTTCATATATGTAATGATACTTTACTGTACACAGATTTATAGTAAAACCTTACAACTTAATAAATCTTTATTGTGAAAAAAAAATAAGCAGTGTTCATCATACACAAATACAACTGTAAATAAAAAAAAAAACTGAAATAAAGTGCAACTGATAATACCATTCAAAAAATCATGTGCTTGGGCCTTGGGTAATTCAATCCAGATAAACCAATGTAAAAAGTACCAGTGACACCCCTTAATGAAACAAATAGAACCTCCTGGTGAAATTCTCCTTCCCCCCCCCGGTGCTCAAGTGTACAAGTGAAAAATGTACTTACCAGAGCACCACGACCCCTGATTGATTGTGCTTTATATTTAAATGCAATAAAAACCTTACAGCAGACTTAAAAAAAGTAAAGTATTGCTGCAATAATACTTGAAATTCATTTTTGGTATGACTTATAATTTTACAGGCTTGTTCTTCCATATTTTGTTATTGTGTTAAATATAAAAAGATTTGAAGATAAGCCACTGGAGGGAGCTCTTGGTGGCTTAGTGGAATTACTCTGTTTCATAACAATCGGTGAGAAAGATGTGTTTAGTGAGTGTCAAATATTGAGTCCTTGATTCACAGATTTGCAATATGAAAAAGAAGTAAAACACAACCACTATGCAACTTTTTAGAGTAGGAAGTGGTACCTACATTTTGTTGTGGACCTTTTGAATTTACATCTCAAAAACATGATTTTATCAAGGCATAATCCTATATAACAGCAACTCAGCATAGCCGGATGTTAAGGGTTAATTTGTCTTGGTTGAACCCTCGAAGGACTCTAGTTAAGAAATGGACATAATGAGTGAAGTGAATTCTTTTACAAGACAATAGATTGTTTGGACTGTCAACAAATACTATTTGTATATTGGGGTCGGGAAGAATGCATATACAAAAGTTAAACAGACAGCCAGATGAGATATTAGACTTTCAAATACTGAGTTATTACATCTAATAGACAATGATGAGACGGGAAATTCACTGGTCAAAAGTTTACTCAAAATCCTGTGGAGTGTAATGAACTAACAGACCTCTCAAACTATCACAATATGCTATTATCCACCAAGGTTGAAAGTATTAATGGTTGTTTACTCTGACTCCAATACAAGAGCCAGGCAAACAGAGAGTCTTTTACTACCTATGGGAATGTTTAATTCTGAAACAGAAGTTAAATTCAGGACATTTTAAAGCTAAGAATTGAATATATTTAACCATAAAGATATTACTGAAAAGCATAGTATCTACAGTTGTGTCCAAAATTATTCAACCCCCAATGCTGTAAAGGGGTTTAGGGACTATAGTGTACATTTGGAATTGTATTCAGAATCAAATCCTACAAGGACGTTGTAACTACCCAAATGCAACTAAAATGACATCAATTGTTTATGTAATACAGTAGTAAATGGTTCTTATGTGGTTTCTTCATTGCCACAATTATTCAACCCCTTAAAGACTACCACTCTGAAGAACAGAGGTTCATACAGGTGCTTTCCATCAGGTATTGAAAACACCTGTGGATGTCACCGAGCAGCAATCAAGCATAATAAGCACCAATTAGGCAGCTTTAAAATGACTGTGATACTCAGCTCCTTCTAGACATTTACTGGTGTGGTTACAAACATGGTGAAGGCAAGAGAATGGTCCAGGAAGACAAGAGAAGAGGTGATTTCTCTTCACAGGAAGGGCAATGGCTATAAGAAGATTGCAAAGATGTTAAACATACCAAGAGACACCTTAGGAAGCATCATTCGCAAATTCAAGGCAAAGGGCACTGTTGAAACGCTACCTGGTCGTGGCAGAAAGAAGATGCTGACTTCGACTGCTGTGCGCTACCTGAAGCGTAGAGTGGAGAGAAGTCCCCGTGTGACTGCTGAGGAACTGAGAAAAGATTTGTCAGATGTGGGTACAGAAGTTTCAGCCCAGACAATAAGACGCACACTGCGTAATGAAGGCCTCCGTGCCAGAACTCCCAGGCGTACCCCCTTGCTGTCTCCAAAGAATAAGAAGAGTCGACTGCAGTATGCCAAAAGCCATGTGGACAAACCACAAAAGTTGTGGGATAGTGTTCTGTGGACTGATGAAACAAAATTAGAACTGTTTGGGCCCATGGATCAACGCTATGTTTGGAGGAGGAAGAACAAGGCCTATGATGAAAAGAACACCTTGCCTACTGTGAAGCATGGTGGAGGGTCAATCATGCTTTGGGGCTGTTTTGCTTCTGCAGGTACAGGGAAGCTTCAGCGTGTGCAAGGTACCATGAATTCTCTTCAGTACCAGGAGATATTGGATGGAAACGTGATGCAGTCCGTCACACACCTGAGGCTTGGGAGACGTTGGACCTTTCAACAGGACAATGATCCCAAGCATACCTCCAAGTCCACTAGAGCATGGTTGCAGAGGAAAGGCTGGAACATTTTGGAGTGGCCATCGCAGTCACCAGACTTAAATCCGATTGAGAACCTCTGGTGGGACTTAAAGAAAGCAGTTGCAGTGCGCAAGCCTAAGAATGTGACTGAACTGGAGGCCTTTGCCCATGAAGAATGGGCGAAGATACCCGTAGATCGCTGCAAGACACTTGTGTCAAGCTATGCTTCACGTTTAAAAGCTGTTATAACTGTAAAAGGATGCTGTACTAAGTACTAAGATTGAATGTCACTTGGGGGTTGAATAAAACTGATAATGCTGTGAGCACAGAAAAGACATTTGTGGTTATTTCATTATAACTGTTATGTTATATTTGTCTGACCTACAAGTGCCTCTTTAATGTAAATGTAAGCAAGATGACTGAATGATCAAAAGCAATGTCAAACTGGCCAAAACACTCAATTTCAGTGGGGGTTGAATAATTTTGGACACAACTGTATAGATGTTATAAAGAATATGTTTCACACACCACAAAATATTCAGCAATGGGAATTGTATATCACTAATTTGAGTATTGAGATGATGAAAAGTAAGATATATTGTGAGGTAGCATCAGTTGTATGTCTTATCAGGAAATAGATGCTTTCACACAAGCTTGTATTTCAGGGAGGAATAACTGAATATACACATATATTCCATGGTTCTTATTTAGAACACTATAGCTATGATCAACTATATATCTGGATAAGACGTATATTTAATACCTAAAAATTACATTGAGTTCCACCCGAGGTATGAGTCATCATCAATACTCAAATTGTTCTATGGTACAAGATCACCACCTGGCGGATAGGTGAGAAATAGCTTATGTACATACATTTCTCAACTAGCCAATCAAGAAGCCTGGTGGGAGGGTATCTTAGAACAATGGTTTAGTTGGTATAAAAAGCCCATGCACATTTAAAAAAAAAAAAAAACTGATCAAAAGAAAAAACCTGACTGAAGAAAGATCTCATTAGAAGAAAATCGGAAGACATCTGAAGAGACCTCTCTATAACCCCTCTTCCATCCTTTCAAACTTCCAAACCTTTACTAAATTGCTAAATCTCTGTACTCCTAACTTCCTACATTCTCCCATACTAAATATCTATCACTTGCCCTGTGACATCATTCTAAAGGCGTTCCATTGCCAGCTGAATCCACGGGAGAGTTTCATAGTCTGAATTCCGGGTGTGGTGAGACTGTCCATTTAATTTTGCATTGTCTATTTTCTCTGTTGTGTAGAGTCATAGAATTACCTTAGTGTATCACAACTATATTGGGTAGTTATATATATGTAGAGAGATCCTGTATTACTGTTAAAATTGTTTGGTGTCATATTATAAATTTTTCATATTTCATAATTTATTAAATATTAATAATCAGAGTATAATTTATCAGAGAATATATTCTTCCATTGCTATGGCCACGTAATGAGAGAAAATAACCTTTGAGATACTCGAAATTATTAGTTATTAATAAATTTAAATTTTAATCAGTATCATTTAGAAATTGTTATATTGATTTAATTATTTAGAAACATTATTATTGTGTATTACATTGGTAGGGTATATCTTTGATTGTGTGTATCAATATTCATTTATCACCAGTCTTTTGCGTTTTGTGTTAATATATATATAATTTTTGTACATAAATAAATTTTTATATTTATCTATTATAAGGCAAATTTTGTGTGTATGGTACGAAATCATACTGGCTAAAAGAATTCAAGGTATAATAATAAGTGGTGATCAAATCATCAAGGTGTCCAAATTATTGGTTTACTAAATATTTGCCGTATTTTAATGGCTGGAGGCACTGTAATATTTCATCTAAGGGAAAGGGACACGCCCTTTATAAGTAGAATAAATCCTTACATAAACCACCACAATTTGTAATGACCGAATATGGCTGCTCCAGGTACTTATACAGTGCATTCAGACCCTCTTCACTTTTTCAGTTTTGTTATTTTGCAGTCTATTACAGTTGTTTAGATTAATTCTCATTAATCTACACCCAGTACCCTATAATGTCAAAACAAAAACAGAATTTTAGAAATGTCTCAATTTATTAAAAATAAAAAAAAACGGAAATATCACATTGGTATAAGTATTCAGACCCTTTACAACAATACTTGAAATTTAGCTCAGGTGCCTCACATTTCTCTTGATCATTGCTGAGATGTTTCTACACCTTGATTGAAGTCCACCTCTGGTAAATGAAATTGATTGGATATGATTTGGAAGGGTGCACGCCTCTATAAAAACGGCATTACAGCTGACAATGCATACTGTATCAGAGCAAAAACCATGAAGTCAAAAAGGAACTGCCTGCAGAGCACAGAGACAGGATTATTGCAAGGCACAGATCTGAGAAAGGCTAAAAAAAAAATCTGCTGCACTGAAGGTTCTCAAGGGCACAGTGGCCTCCAGAATTCTCAAATGGAAGAAGTTTGGCACAACCAGGACTCTCGCAAGAGCTGGTCACCTAGCCAAACTGAGCAATCAGGGGAGAAGAACCTTAGTAAGAGAGGTGACCAAGAACTCGATGGTCATTCTGACTGAGCTCCAGAGATCCTGTGTAGAGATGGGGACAAAGTTCCAGAAGAAGGACAATCATCACTGCAGCCCTCCACTGATTTGGGATTTATGGCTAGAGTGAAGCCTCTCCCCAGCAGAAACGTATGAAAGCTTGCTTGGCGTTTGCAAAAAAAAGTTTTTCAAGCTTTTCAAAGTGTCGTTGCTAAGGGTCTGAATACTTTTGCCAATGTGATATTTCAATTTTTTATTTTCAATAAATTCACAGGCATTTCTAAAATTCTGTTTTTGCTTTGTCATTATAGGGTAATGAGTGAAGATTAAACGGGGAAAAAAAATTATTTAACCACTTGCCACCCTGCCACTGTAGAAATATGGCGGCAGGGCGGCACGGGCAGGCAAAACCACATTTTAAAAACGTGTTTTGTAAACAGATAGGGGGCGCGCGTGAGGCGCGCCGCCGCCCTATCTGTCCCACCGATCACCGCCGCGGATGTCAGTCGCCGGGTCACAGCCGGTCCTTACCAGCTGTTTCCTGCGAATCGGCGGCAAACAGTGACAGAGAGCACAGCTGCAGTAGCTGTGCTGTCACTTCCCTGACAGCTCGAGTACGAGCTGATCGAGAAAGAAGAGTTTCTCTCTCTCGATCAGCGGTGTCCCGTGCAGCACACACCTTCGCCCCCTAGTAAAACACTCCCTCTCACACAGATAACCCTTCCCTGCAAAATAAAGTTAACCCCTTCCTCCCCAGTGCCATTAGTACAGTGTCAGTGTTTTTTTTTTTTGCGCTGATCACTGTATCAGTGTTTTTGGGGATGTCAGTGACCCTAAGTCAGTACCCCCAATGTCAGAATGTCCGCCGCAGTCCCGCCATAAGTCGCTGGTCGCTGCCATAAGTCGCTGATCGCCGCCATTAGTATAAAAAAAAAAAACTAAAAATCCCAGTATCTTTCCCGCCATTTGTAAACGCTATAACTTTCATGTAAACCAATTAATTTATGCGCATTTTTTTTTTTTTTTTTTTTTAGCAAAGACATGTCGCAGAATGCATTTTGGCAGAAATTTGATTTTTGCATTTTTTTACTGGACATGTTTTATAGCAAAAAGTCCAAAATGTTTTTTTTCCCTCAAAATTGTCAGCCTTTTTTTTATAGCGCAAAAATAAAAAAACGCACAGGCAATCAAATACCACCAAAAGAAAGCTCAATTTGTGGGAAAAAATGTAAATTTCATTTATGTACAGTATTGCATGACCGCGCAATTGCCCGTTAAACTAGCTCAGCGCGGTATAGCAGAAAATGGCGTAAATTGCAGTATTTATACCATAGTTTGTAGACGCTATAACTTTCACACAAAGCAATCAATATACACTCATTGGGATTTTTTTTACCAAAAACATGGAGCAGAATACATTTTGGCCTAAATTTATAACTAACTTTGAGTTTACTATATATTTTTTATAGCTGAAAGTAAAAAATATTGTTTTTCTTCAAAAATTTTTGGCCTTTTTTGTTTATAGCGTGAAAAATAAAAAGCGCACAGATGATCAAATACCACCAAAAGAAAGCTCTATTTGTGTGAAAAAAAAGGATGTAAATTTCGTTTGGGTGCAGCATTGCATGACCGCGCAATTATCAGTTGAATTAGTGCAGCGCCGAGTAACAAAAAGAGGCCTGGTCATTAAGGGGGGTAAATCCTCTGGAGCTCAAGTGGTTAAACCATCTGTAGGTTCAGGCTGCAACATAAAACCGAAATAAGTGAAGGGGGTCTGAATACTTAATGAATGCACTGTACAATTGCAACATACAAATTGTACTTAGAATCAAGGTTTTTAGAACAATAATACATTTCAATATCATTAACACGCAGCAGACTCCTTTACATAGACAAGACTATGCAGTACATCCCCTTTATCCTTTAAAAAAAAGTTGTTTGCCGTTTTTAACCGTAAAACACAAATGAAAATATCTAATATAAAACACTTCCAATATTGGCTAGGGCCCTTATGTCTGACTAGAGATTATTTCTTTAAAAACTTAACACAAAAAAGGAGCCATTGTGGACAGAGAATCTACGGCTTTGATGTTTTAATTTTAAGGATCAACGCTCTAACTGGCACTAAATCTGATTATATCCTGTTCTTGACATTTGTTTGTGCTCTGTGGTTAGTGAGTGGAAGAAGCACTTAAAAAGAATGGATACAATCTGGTTTGTGTTATACGAAAAGCTAAGATTATCTCACAAAGGAAGTGTCTGTCCATTGCCCCAGCAGAGAACTTGTACTTGATGCTTCATAGCACAATAACTCGTAGAGATTCATATTTGCAGTACCTTATACCGAGTGTGTCATTGTGTTAGTAAAAGTGGAAATAAAAATAAAAATCTAACAATAGAACCAATACCGTGTCATCCAGACAAATTATAACAATCACTTGTCTTAGAGTAGTAATTAGTTGTTAATTGTTCCAACACTTCAGTCTGTAATCTGACTAGGGCTCTTGTCATTCTGCAGCAGAAAATGGAAGCATTATGATGAGAATGCTGTTTGATACATGTGGATGGTTTTCCCATACAAAACACTATGCTATTATCAGTTGTTTATATAATTACTTACAGATTTCTGTAATGATTTATAGAGAGCATTAATCCCAGCCCCAGTGGAAGTGCCTTATAGTCAATAGGCTGACATTCCGAATTAAAAAATACTATAATATATACATGATACATTGTCCATCAGCCTAAGCTTGCAAGGATTCATTGATCCTTTAGTCTGGGGGGGGCACTCTATTCTGCTGTCTTCCACTGCTGCTATATGTCCTACGCAGGGGGGGGGGACTGACAACTCATGGGGCCCCCGGGCAATAGAGGATCATGGGGCTCCTGTGTCCTTGCCCAAACTCAAAAAAGCCTGTGAAAAGGTACCAGGGGCATCTCATGGGGCCCCCTACTGACCCCGGGCCCTCGGGCAGTGCCCAAGTTTCCAAATGGTCAGTCCTCCCCTGGTCCTACGGTATACATGACAATGTCAGAGAGGTCATGAAAAGATGAGTGACGAAGAGGAGCAATTTTACAGGACAAGTCACATACTGGGTAGGAAACCTGCTGGAGTAATCAGGTGCAATAAGGTGTGTATTTTACCTTATTAACCTCCCTGGTGGTCTGATTGTGTCAATATTTTTGAATGTCAAAGTGGTACATTGTTTTACATGGAAATTTCATCTGATGACGAATATCCCACGAATCACTATCGCTCAATTCTGCAAGTGATTCTAATTCACTGTCATTTTCTAGCTGGTCTAAAACCGCTTTTGACCTAAAAAAGGACACTTTTTGGATGCCATGGACGTTCTCAAGTTTCCAGGCAGAAAGAACGGTAAAAGTGCAGGCATGGCACAGGACAAAGCACTCGGGACAAAACTTAGATGGAATGGTTTGATACAGTAATGTAATCCTAACAGATTACAATGTATTGTGTGTATGTCATGTTATTTTTTTGAATCTCCCACCAGTTCCGCACCCCCTGCACCACTTTCAGAGAAGGGAACCCAGAAGATGGATGCTGGCATCAGCCGGAGGACACAGTGGGAGGACATGAGCCGGAGGACACAGTGGGAGGACATGAGCCGGAGGACACAGTGGGAGGACATGAGCCGGAGGACACAGTGGGAGGACATGAGCCGGAGGACACAGTGGGAGGACATGAGCCGGAGGACACAGTGGGAGGACATGAGCCGGAGGACACAGTGGGAGGACATGAGCCGGAGGACACAGTGGGAGGACATCAGTCGGAGGATACAGTGGGAGGACATCAGTCGGAGGATACAGTGGGAGGACATCAGCCGGAGGACACAGTGGGAAGGACATCAGCCGGAGGATACAGTGGGAGGACATCAGCCGGAGGATACAGTGGGAAGGACATCAGTCGGAGGATACAGTGGGAGGACATCAGCCGGAGGATACAGTGGGAAGGACATCAGCCGGAGGATACAGTGGGAGGACATCAGCCGGAGGATACAGTGGGAAGGACATCAGTCGGAGGATACAGTGGGAGGACATCAGCCGGAGGATACAGTGGGAGGACATCAGTGGATTGCAGGGACAATGTAAGTTACACTACGGTGTAATCCTGAGTGTGGCTCTGGGTTACCGCTTTTAGTACTGAAAATTACCCCAAGCCACACTCAGGATAACCATTGGGAGGTTAACCACTTCAAGTCTGGAACACTTTCACCCCCTTCCTGTCCAGGCCAATTTTCAGCTTTCAGCGCTGTCACAATATGAACGACAATTGCGCGGTCATGAAACACTGTACCCAAATGAAGTTTTTAGCATTCTTTTGAGACAGATAAAACTTTATTTTAGTGGTATTTATTCACCACTGGGAATTTTATTTTACTATATAAATGAAAAAAGACCAAAAATTTTGAAATTAGTGTTTTTCTTATAAAATTTTGCAAATAAATACCGTATTTTCCGGCGTACGACGACTTTTTAACCCATGAAAATCTTCTCAAAAGTCGGGGGTCGTCTTATACGCCAGTATATGGTGTGCTGACACTTCCGAGCCGGTGTCAGGGCGGCACTTTTTAGGGGGGTGGCGCAGTGCCGCTGCTGCCCCCCTTCCAACAGAAGGGACACTAAGTACAGGGGCGGGCAGGGGGCTGCTGTTTCTTACCTTGCTCCAGTCCCAGTCCCACGACGATCCAGTCCAGGAAGCGCGGCTGCTCCGTCATTCAGTGTGGCTGCTCAGCTCCGCCTCCTCACCGGTGATTGGGCACCAGAACTGTAGCTCAGGAAAGTCACACAGGCGGCTAATCACCGGCGAGGGGGCGGAGCCGAGCAGCCCCGCAAAAATCGAGTGAGGGAGCAGCCGGTAAGTGTGCCGTGCAGATGGTGATGCTGCAACCATGTATGCTGGCTGCAACAGCACCATGCTGGAACAGGGGTCAGCAAGTGTCATTGGTGTCAGTGCCCCATCATTGGTGTCACTGATACTAATGATGGGGCACTATTCCTCCTCCCCACTGACATCGATAGGGAACTATTCCCCCCCCCCACTGACACCAACGATGGGGCACTATTCCTCCCACTGACACCAATGATGGAACACTATTCCTTCCCCCACTGACACCAACGATGGGGTACTATTCATCCCCATCCCTCTGACACCAACGACGGGGCACTATTCCTCCCCATCCCACTGACACCAACGACGGGGCACTATTCCTCCCCATCCCACTGACACCAACGACGGGGCACTATTCTACCCCCCCACTGACACCAACGACGTGGCGCTATGCCTCCCACTGACACCAACCACCGGGTGCTATTCCTCCCACTGACACCAATGACGGGACACTATTCCTCACACACAGATACTAATGATGGGGAGGAATAGTGCCCCATCATTGGTGTCAGTGGGAGGAATAGTGCCCCATCATTGGTGTCAATGGGAGGAATCGTGCCCCATCATTGGTGTCAGTGGGAGGAATCGTGCCCCATCATTGGTGTCAGTGAGAGGAATCGTGCCCCATCATTGGTGTCAGAGCGAGGAATCGTGCCCCACTATTGGTGTCAGTGCGAGGAATCGTGCCCCATCATTGGAATACCATATTGATATACCATACCATATTGAAATCAAATCTGATGTTTTTTAATTTTTATTTGGTGTGCGTTGGAAGAGGGGTAGTCTTATACGGCGAGTATAGCCCAAACCCTATATTTTAACAGGAAAAGTAGGGGGTCATCTTATACACCGGAAAATACGGTAATCTTTCTCCATAAATCTTGGACAAAAATGTATTCAGCTATATTTTTTGGTAAAAAAAACAAAAAAAACAAATCAGTTTATATAAAAAAAATATATACCGTATTTTTCGCTCCATAAGACGCACTTTTTTCCCCCAAAAAAGGGGGGAAAATGTCAGTGCGTCTTATGGAGCAAATATGGAGCGGCCGGTCCGGTATTTCCACCGCCGCCGTGTCAGAATACCGGGCCGGCCGGCCGCTCAGCTCTGCAGCGGGACCTTATAGAGATGACTGCTGACCTTTGGGGAGGGGGGGGGAGCGGGTACCTGAATTTGACAGATACCCGCTCCCACTTCCGCGGAGTTGTTCTTTCATCTTACCTGTTCCTCTATCCAGCGGCGCGCTGTCTTCCCGGCTTCTGTAGTGTGGGCATGACAGCCGGGTGCCAAGTGCGCATGCGCAAGAAGCGGTGCTTTTTGTGAATGGTAAGGCGGCACCTGGGACACATGACAGATCCCAGAAGCCGCCGGACCAATCACAAAGTGCAAGTGCTTCTCGCTCATGCGCACTGGGCACCCGGCTGTCATGCCGAGCGCCATTACAGAAGCCGGGGAGACAGCGCGTGGCTGGATAGAGGAACAGGTAAGATGAAAGAACAACTCCGCGGAAGTGGGAGCGGGTATCTGTCAAATTCAGGTACCCGCTCCCCACCTCCCCAAAGGTCAGCAGTTATCCCCTGTACTATCCACAGTCTCTGGTCATCCCTGTGCTGTCCGCAGTCTCTGGTCATCCCTGTGCTGTCCGCAGTCTCTGGTCATCCCTGTGCTGTCCGCAGTCTCTGGTCATCCCTGTGCTGTCCGCAGTCTCTGGTCATCCCTGTGCTGTCCGCAGTCTCTGGTCATCCCTGTGCTGTCCGCAGTCTCTGGTCATCCCTGTGCTGTCCGCAGTCTCTGGTCATCCCTGTGCTGTCCGCAGTCTCTGGTCATCCCTGTGCTGTCCGCAGTCTCTGGTCATCTCCTGTACTGTGTCCGCAGTCTCTGGTCATCTCCTGTACTGTGTCCGCAGTCTCTGGTCATCTCCTGTACTGTGTCCGCAGTCTCTGGTCATCTCCTGTACTGTGTCCGCAGTCTCTGGTCATCTCCTGTACTGTGTCCGCAGTCTCTGGTCATCTCCTGTACTGTGTCCGCAGTCTCTGGTCATCTCCTGTACTGTGTCCGCAGTCTCTGGTCATCTCCTGTACTGTGTCCGCAGTCTCTGGTCATCTCCTGTACTGTGTCCGCAGTCTCTGGTCATCTCCTGTACTGTGTCCGCAGTCTCTGGTCATCTCCTGTACTGTGTCCGCAGTCTCTGGTCATCTCCTGTACTGTGTCCGCAGTCTCTGGTCATCTCCTGTACTGTGTCCGCAGTCTCTGGTCATCTCCTGTACTGTGTCCGCAGTCTCTGGTCATCTCCTGTACTGTGTCCGCAGTCTCTGGTCATCTCCTGTACTGTGTCCGCAGTCTCTGGTCATCTCCTGTACTGTGTCCGCAGTCTCTGGTCATCTCCTGTACTGTCCGCAGTCTCTGGTCATCCCTGTGCTGTCCGCAGTCTCTGGTCATCCCTGTGCTGTCCGCAGTCTCTGGTCATCCCTGTGCTGTCCGCAGTCTCTGGTCATCCCTGTGCTGTCCGCAGTCTCTGGTCATCTCCTGTACTGTGTCCGCAGTCTCTGGTCATCTCCTGTACTATGTCTGAAGTCCATTAGTTCAGAATTTTTTTTTCCTGTTTTCTGCCTCTAAAACCTAGGTGCGTCTTATGGTCAGGTGCGTCTTATGGAGCAAAAAATACGGTAATATCTAAATAAAATATATATTTTTTCAAAAAAAGGTTTTACGTTGTTTTTATATTATTATTAGTAGTATTATGAAGTAGAAACAGGAATGATGCTGGAGGCAATTTGCAGTGCACATTAATTTTGGTATCATAATTAATGTGGAATGTATGTTTCTTGCTAAAGGACATGATTTTTTATCTAGTTGTTATGGGTAAAGTTCCACTTTAAATGTCCAGCGACTGTCGTTCTCCCTGAAGTGCACTGCCAGTCACCTCATTGCTTCCTTTTCCTGTACACCCAGCCTTCTGTTAATATACCCCGTAGGCTGCACACAGTACTCCAGGACTGAGAGACACTTATGCAGGCCATAGATGGGTCGAAAATCGGCCGATTTTTCTTTTAAAAAAACGAAAAACCGGTCGTTCAAGCGGCCGACGTTACCAGCAACGGTAAAAAAAAAAAAAAAAAAAAATCGGCCGATTTTCATCTCGTCTACAGTCGGCAAAAAGTGTCCCTGCAGAGAGCTCCGCTATTTCTTTGACAGTTCTTTGACATTTATAGCGGATGCAACAATGTATCTATTTGTATCCATTTAGGATACAGATGTTTTTATTCGGAAACAAATAGATACATTGTTGCAGCCACTATAAAATGTCAAGGAACTGTCAAAGAAATAGCGGAGCTCTCTGCAGGGACACTTTTTGCCGGACTGGAATTCCTCCTCTTCCTCCTCCTCTTTTTCTTCATCATCCTCTTCCTCCTCTTCATCCTCCTCCTCCTCTTCATCCTCCTCCTCCTCCTCCTCTTCATCCTCCTCTTTTTTGTCTTCCTCTTGCAGGTCACTGCTCATGCGCAGATTTTTTTATCGGTAAAAAGATCGGCCGATTTGCCCATCATTGCCGCGAAAATCGGCCGAATGGCAAAATCAGCCGATTTTTTTCCAACTTTACCGATAAAAAAAATCTGCCAAAATACAAAAAAACAGCCGAACAATTAGCCCACTAACGATCTGAAAATCGTCCGATTTTATTTTTGCCCGAAAAATCGGCCAATTTTCGACCCATGTATGGCCTGCATTACTCCAGGAAGAATGCCTACTCTTCACCACTGCTAGAAGGGGAAAGACAAGCTGCTGTGATTTCACTTGGAAACTACAAGAAAAAGGTATGTATATATTTAAAAAACATACTGGGGAAAGGTGAAGTAGGTAATGAGTAGGGGGGAAGCATCCTGGATTTCTGCTTCAAAGAATAATTATCACATAAAAGCAGGCATCAGTGTAGGATACAGACATTTTAAATCAAAAACTTTTTTTATTTTAAAACAATTTAACAGTGAGCATTTTAAGTTTGTTATGCTTATTTTAGAGCTAGGATCATCATGTACAATAAGCTTTTTTAGCATAACTTTGGATCAGCCTCCTTTCAACTCAAGGACAATGGCTCATCTTCACGGCTTTTACATTTTGTCTTTGAATTTCCTTTTTACTTTACAATAATTGATACATTTCCGTGTTCAAGAGTTTAATAGTGGCCTGTGTGACTTTGACTATATCAATGAACAACATTATAATAAAAAATTGACTTTCAATCGAAAAACATTTTTATGGCATGCAACAGAGTATATTTTAGCATATATTTTGTATAACAAGACCCAGAACTTGGTGAGCAACTTGATTTTTTTTCAGGAGCACACACATTGTCTCTGAATCTTCAAAAGGGTCACAAAATACATATGTAGTTTTCTTAAGAAAAGCAGTTTAAATTAAACATAAGCTATGATAATTGGCTTTGTTCACTAGGTGTGTTAACTACAGATGACACATTTTGACACTTGGTACTGTCAGGAGCGGGTATCTCCATCTCATCTCCATGCAGATACAGCCAAACTCTCCATGCAGTTGGGAAGCCCTCTAAGTTTCTATAACCGCACCTGACTTTTTTCCCCTGACGCAAGTGAAATGGAAAAACCTTCAGACTTTTCAAGGATGAACTTTATGACCCAACACAAAATGTTCTTTTGGCTGGAACTAATGAGGCCAATTACTTTGAAAGTTATTGACAGAAAAATAAATATAATCAATTCTACCACAACCAGCATATTATTATTATTATACAGGATTTATATAGCACCAACAGTTTGCTCAGCACTTTACAATATAACGGGAGACAATACAGCAACAATACAGTTCAATACAAAAGGGATAGGAGGGCCTGATCCTTGGAGCTTACAATCTAGGATAGATTAGAAACACCCTTAACCCTTTGAGGACCGTAAGATTTTGGAACGCCAAAAGAATCAATTTTTTTGTTTTTAAAGTTCGTACACTTCAGTTGCTGTAACTATTTAAGCCATTTCATGAAATAATTGGCAAAAAGCTAGATCCATTTGTTGTTGATAAGAACTAATATTTTGACTCAAACCAAAAAAAAACAAAAAGAGTTTTAAGTTCTTAATCAGATGATACATGCAATTAAAAACATGGGACAAATACGTCCCTTGGTCCTCAAAGGGTTAAGAGAGTGAGCTCTTCTCTAAAGTAGTTGTATAGAACACCTTCTCAATTAAGGGGTCATGTACATGAGCCTACCCTGACCGGGGGAACCGGGAAAATTCAAAATCATTGCAAATACGTGGTAACGCGCTTGACGCATTTTCCTGTGGTTTTGCGGTTTCCCACAGTTGGTGTAAAAAAAGCTCCTATCCTAAACGAGATTCTTTTGCATTCAGAAGAGGGAGATTTGACCTCACCTAAATGCGACTGCTCCTAAACTGTGCTAAAAGCCTATCTGTACATAGACACATAAGCTTTTATAGAGTTGAGTTTAGAAGCTTTGGCAAAAAAATGCCAAAAGCTTGTAAACTCCAGTTTAGGAGCTGCTCGTGTACATGAAGCCTTAGACGGGCTGTCTTCTCAAATTCATTATGTCCAAGAATCTGCTGGGCTTAGAAAATCTTACAGTAGATAACTGGCTAATTAGCTAAAAAATTGTAACACCTACAGGTTGTCTGCCATAACAAAAACATATTGCAAAAGGAGGACAAAAACAATTGTGGGTTTGACAAAGCCCAGAAGCTTGACTGCAAATTTACATCAGCCTTCTTAAGACAACTTCCTGTAAACATGAAGGCTATCCAAAATGATTTTGGTATATTTTGTAATTATTTTACTTATTTAATTATAATTAAATATTTTCCATTTAAAATTATGAAATTGGAACTGAAGCAAAAAATACAAATTGCAATATCATTCTTTAGAAACAAAAAAAAAACTAACCATTTATATATACAGTTATGTTCAAAATAATAGCAGTCAGACATCACTAACCTGATCAATCACTGTTTTTGGTAGAAATGATATTTCTACATGACAAATAATTTACTAGCAGGTGTAGTAGAGTAATAGAAATCCAACAGACCCAACAAACATGACATGCATGCTGCTGATTCTGTGTCATTGAATCACTAATTGAAAGGGGCGTGTTCAAAATAATAGCAGTGTGGAGTTCTATTAGTGAGGTCATTCATTCTTTGAAAAACAGGTGGCAATTATTGCCCTTATTTAAGGAAGGAAGGCAGCAAATGTTGTACATGCTGGTTACAGTGCATTTCTCTCTGAAATTGAGGAAAATGGGTCATTCCAGACATTGTTCAGAAGAACAGCGTACCTTGATTAAAATGTTGATTGGAGAGGGGAAAACATAAAGAAGTGCAGAAAATGATAGGCTGCTCAGCTAAAATAATCGCAAATGCTTTAAAATGGCAACCAAAACCTGAAAGACGTGGAAGAAAGCGAAAAACTACCATTCCAATGGATAGAATAGCCAAAATGGCAAGGACTCCGCCAACAATCAGCTCCAGGAAGATCAAAGAAGCTCTAAAGTTACCTGTGAGTACTGTTACAATTAGAAGACGCCTATGTGAAGCCAAGCTATCTGCAAGAAGCCCCCGCAAAGTCCCACTGTTGGGAAAAAAAGACGTGCTGAAGAGGTTACAATTTGCCAAAGAGCACACTGACTGGCCTAAAGAGAAATGGCGCAACATTTTGTGGACTGATGAAAGTAAGATTGTTCTTTTTGGGTCTAGTGGCCGGAGACAGTTTGTCAGACGACCCCCAAACACTGAATTCAAGCCACAGTACACTGTGAAGACAGTGAAGCATGGTGGTGCAAGCATCATGATATGGGGATGTTTCTCATACTACGGTGTTGGGCCTATTTATCGCATACCAGGGATCATGGATCAGTTTGAATACATCAGAATACTTGAAGAGGTCATGCTGCCTTATGTTGAAGAGGAAATGCCCTTGAAATGGGTGTTCCAACAAGACAACGACCCCAAACACACCAGTAAAACGGGCAACATCTTGGTTCCAGACCAACAAGATTGATGTTATGGAGTGGCCAGCCCAATCCCTGGATCTTAATCCAATAGAAAACTTGTGGGGTGACATCAACAATGCAGGTTCTGAGGCAAAATCAATAAATAGAGAAGAACTGTGGAATGTAGTCCAATCATCCTGGGCTGGAATACCTGATCACAGGGGCCAGAAGTTGGGTGACTCCATGCAACACAGATGTACAGCAGTTCTCAGAAACAGTGCGACTACAACCAAATATTCATTAAGTGATTCAAAGGAAAGCAAAATCTTCAAACATTTTTCCGTTTATATAGTGAATGTTTGAGTTTGTAAAGAAGAATACAAACACTGCTATTTTTTATAACAGTCTAATATTCACTTTTCTTTCTTTAGAGGAACAACACAAATTTGATATATTTTTCTTCATGTGTTGATTTGGAATAGAATGTGTAGTGTTCTCATTGCATTTGTGTGAATGGAAATAAAAGCTATTCGAAGGATTTTGAGCTTTATTCACTTTTTTCAACACACTGCTATTAGTTTGAACACAACTATATATATATATATATATATATATATATATATATAATACACTTTTAGAACCAGCAGTTCTTCCTTAAAGGGTCCACTACTTTCAATAAACTAAAATTGGCTCAAATTTTCTCAGGGCTATGTTTCTGAGTAGAAATTTTCTATTTTTATTCAATCTCTCTAGCATGGACTTCATGCTGCACAGCAATTACAACCTGAGTTTTACAGCTGAAATTCTAATGCTGAATGGACATTTTGGCAATGAAGTCAGCCTTCACGCTGTCTACAGCCCCACTATGAGAAATAGTAGAATTTGCCTTTTAGGCATTGGCAATTCAGTTTTTGACAAAAGCTGGCTTAGGACTCACTTTGATGAATAGACTGACGTTCCTATGGAGGGATGATTCTTCATATGCCTCTTTGATATGAGACTCGCCACTTTCTCAGTATATTTATTAAAGGTTTATCTATTTATTGATATTTGAATGTATGGCATCTTTGAAAGAACAAGTTATGGAGTTGATTTGCTAAAACTGGAGAGTGCACAGTCTGGTGCAGCTGTGCATAGGAGCCAATCAGCTTCTAACTTCAGTTGTTCAGTTAAGCTTTGACATAAAACCTGGAAGCTGATTGTCTCCCATGCAGAGCTGCACCAGATTTTGCACTCTCCAGTTTTAGTAAATCAACCTCAAGTGGGCTAGGCAAGTAATAGCTATGTCACTTATGAAATTCTTGAATGTGTAAGATTTTAGTTGACTGTCTGAGGTCACTGCCTAAAGTGTAGAGACTTCAGGACAGATTTCTGCATCTGCAAGCTCAAAAGTGTCACTCAAGAATAGTCTGTTCTGTATTGTAAAATAATTCAGGCCCTGTAAACTATGTTGGACTTTTAAGGTGATTTTTGGTTTTATTATGCTTCAGTTATGAACAGACATGGGAGCGATCACTGACTGTGTTCCTTCAGAAAAGGAAGGGGGCCGGTAAACTAGATATTTATCGCCCCCTTCCCCACTCTCCACAGAATCGCAGCTGTCAACTTGCTAGGATGATGTCAGGAGTAGACGGTACCTGCTCACTCCCACCTAAGTATTCTGCTTTTCAATAAAGGTGTTTTACGCTATTAACCCCAGCATCATGTTTCTATTTCTATGTCTCAGTGTTTGGATGGGGGAATCAGTTAATTTTTTTTGTTTAATCCACTGATTGAATGAAAAAAATTATTCATGCATGGCTTGCCTTAGATTTGAGCAGGCAAGCATTTCCTGTGCTCTTTTGAGAAGACTGCAGATTTTAAAAGGCAAGGATTGCAAACAGTCCTCTACATTAAGGTCATTAATTACCCAGCATTTGACCCATACATTGTCTTACCATCTTTGGCAGAATGATAAATCCATAGATTGCAACTGTTGGGCAGTGCTATATGATATCTTTGGAGGAATCATTGTCCCTTAACCAAATACATCTCAAAGACATTTGTTTCTCTCTAAAAGGAAAGCAAAAGAACATTTGTTGGATGTTGGCTATGAAACCAACAGAGTCCCTGTGAAAGAGTAAGAACACTCCCATATGAATGAGGTACATATCACCCTTTGTTAGTCATTACAAAAAAAAATGCCCTTTATTTAAAAAATTAATAAATAAATCAGGTTGTCCTTTGATGTAGATCCATTGTCAATCATGATGAGCAATGCTCGGATGACCATTTGATACAAGAACCCCCTCCTTGACAGTCCTCTCCCACTGATAAACTCACTGCAAATGACAGCTCCCCAGCCAACTGGCCAGGGTTGATGGCTGACATCGTTGGCCATATATGGACAATGATGTTCATGGGATCCCATCAAGCTTGCTTACAATTTTAAACAAACTGGTGGAAGGGAAGCTTTCATTTAGTAGCAAAAGTTATATACCAACTAAATGAATGACTTTCAGGTGCAGTAGCAGTCCATTCAGGTAGGTGGGTGATCAAGTTAAACCTGGCAATTGCTTCATCCATTTGCTGAAGTGGGAAGTGTGTTATGAGGGTCCGATTGCAGTAATGCCATGCTTGAGAACACCCTGTGGGAGGGGCGTAACGTGTTGACGTACTTCCGGTCTGCCGTCTATCCGTCCTACGTAACTTCCGGTGAGTGAAACGCACGCTGAACGGTGCATTCCAAGCGGCCATCTTTGATGTTGGCTAGAGAGACACTCTGTCATCCTCTGCTAGAAGGCTGAAAGGTTTCTGAAGCTGTCTGTGGATGCTATGGGAATGATGTTTGGCCTTTTTAAGGCAAATAAACAATGCTTTTATTGATTTTGTGAAATGTGAGTGGCCTGGTATTACTACTATAAAGGAGTATTAGCAATATTACACTATATACATTTTTTCTCTTGCACTACTCTGGAGCGGGTTAGAAGGATACATCAGGAGTGACTGAAAGGTGAATCTGATCCTTATCTGGTGGAATGGAGTCCTGGAGGCTGTAGAGGGGTTATAGGATCCCTAAAAGTCCTAAAGGCGTGCAAATCACCAGTATCTGAGAGTGCAGTTTGTGTTGGTTACAGCACTGGTGGATGGTGGAAGCACATACTAAAAGGAGAAAGTTTTTTGGTTGGAACACTAAGGAATTTGGGAATAAAAGGACTTAATGTTTTTTTGACACTTATTTTTATTATATATATTTTGAACTTATTTTATTTTCAAATAGTTTTTATTGAGAATTTTAGGTTCTTGAACAAACAGGTTAATATTTAGATACAGTCAAGTGCAAGATTCACATAAGCGAAACAACAGAAAATGCAATGCAAATGAGGTAAGAAACCCCCACCATCCGGCTGGGAGTTCGTTTATCAAAATCATGTTTATAGGAGAGGTATTCTCATTGGATTGTGAACCAACATAATGAGTACAAGAACATGAGGGAATCAAACAGAGGGTGAAAATAGGTATAGAAAAGAGTGGGAGGGGGAGGGGGAAGGAAAGGCACCAATGTTCTGCGAATATTACATCTCAGAAGATTAAGGTTCGTAATCAGATAGTTGAGCAATTGGGATGTTTCAGCCATCAAGACCAGTGTAGTGTGAATTTATGGTATGAGGAGTTTCATAAGGCCGCTCTTCTTTCCATCTCACATTGTAAGTTAAGGTCAGCAACTAGACGGGCTAGTAAGGGGGGAGACGTAGAACGCCATAGTCTCATAATGTTAGTCTTAGCTGCTGCCAGAATGTGTATGATAATGGTGCGTGAGCGTATAGGAAATTGTTCTATCGTTAGATGTAGAAGGGATAATCCTGGGTTAAGAGTTATAGGGGAGTCTGTGACTGAGGATATCAATTGGAACACTTTGTTCCAATATGATTTGAGGGATTTGCAGGACCATAGTACGTGAAAAAGCGAACCAGTTTCACCACAGTGTCTCCAGCAAGTTTTTGGTCGCTGCGGATAATAGATGGATAATTTGGCAGGAGTCAAGTAGCATTGGTGGAGAATTTTTAGATATGATTCCCAATGGGAGCTACATTTCGAAGCTTTGTATGTAGTGGTAAACGTCATTTGCCATGACTGTGGGGTTGTTGGGAGAAGAAAGTTCTTTTCCCAGTTAGTAAGGGATGATGTATGGGTTGTGAAATGCGTTTCAGTTAGTAATATATAAAAGGTAGAGATCCCTTTCTTTGGATAATTAGTTTTGTGGAGGAAATGATGTGCAGTAGCTGGGAGGTCTATCTTAATAGGCATATTTGTTTTATGAAGCAAATGGGATACTCTCCTAAAAGTGAAGTGTTCCGTATTGGGAAGATGGAATTTTTCCTGGAGTGTCTGGAATGACTCTGGTTCCTGATTGTTGTAAATATCTTGGATATGATAAATACCCAACTCTTTCCAAGATTTTAGATTCAAATGTGGGGATAGAAATTGTAGAGTGGATATGGGAGTCGGGATTGGTAAGTTAGTTTTATGTGATTGAGTACATGTCAAGAACTCATGCCAAGCTGTTAATGAGGCTTGGATACATGGGTGTGTGAGTGGATGTCCAATCTGTGTTGTGGGAGGCACGAAAAGCAAGTCTGTTAAGGCACCTTGCGGATATCTGGAGGGTTCCATAATACTGTAGTCCAGATTTTTTCCTGAGTAGGGTGCCACCAGTAGAAGAGCTGGTCTAGTAGGATTTTAAATGCGGGAGACCAGCTCCCCCTCTGGAGGGCGGGCGGATCAGAAGGTTTGTAGAGCATCTGGGCCGTTTAGCATTCCATAAGAATTTATTTAGAATTTAATTAGAATTAGCATTGTAGAGAAGAAGGAGGAAGGTATAGGGACTGGCAATGTGCGGAAGATATATAATATCTTTGGCAATATACACATTTTAATAGTAGCTACTCTGCCTAGCATTGATAATGTGGTTGTACGCAGGCTTCTAAGTTCCTGTGGTATGGTATCTATTAGCGGTTTAAAGTTTGCTGCATAGAGTTGGTTGGTTTTGGAGGTAAGTTTAATCCCCAAGTATGGGATACTGTGTTTTTCCCATGTAAAGGGGAATTGTTTTTCAAGGAAAGTTTGGGTCGGTATCGGGGTATGAAGGTTTAAAATTGAAGATTTGGTTTCATTGAGCTTGTAATATGATACATCTGCATAGTTTTGTATGTGTGAGCGTATTGAAATAAGAGATTTGTAAGGATTCGTGATCATTAGAATAATGTCGTCTGCAAAAAGGCTGATTTTATGTTCTTGCTGAAAAAGTTTAATCCCCGGAAAATTGGGATCATTCCTAAGGTTGGATGCCAGTGGTTCGATGATTAAGGCGAAAATTATGGGGGAGAGAGGACAGCCTTGTCTAGTACCATTGGATATTTGAAATGGTTGCGAAAGTGTGCCGTTGGTGAGGACTCTAGCCGAAGGTTTAGAGTAGAGGGATAAGATTGCTGACAGCATCCAATCCGTAATTCCTAGCTTTTGAAGTGTAAGTGACATAAAACGCCAGTGTATGCGGTCGAACGCTTTTTCTGCGTCGAGTGAAAGGAGAATTGAAGGTTGTTTGTCTGATTCAAGAAGGTGTAATAGTGATATAAGTCAACGAGTTGCATCAGGGGCCTGTCTACCTGGCAAAAATCCCACCTGATCAGATTTGATTAGCATCGGAAGGAACGTGAGGAGTCATTGAGCTAATATCTTGGCATATATTTTCAGATCCGTATTAAGTAGTGAAATTGGTCTATAGTTTTGGACTAATTGGGGGTCTTTACCCGGTTTCGGGATAGTAGAAATTATTGATTGTAGCATGTCAGGAGGGAACTCTCCTTTAGAAGCAACGTGGTTATAGAGGTCAGATAGGTGTGATTTGAGATTAGGCGCAAACGTTTTATAAAATTCATTGGTAAAGCCGTCGTTACCCGGAGATTTGTTCATGGGAAGTTTGTTTATGATTTTCTCAATCTCTGCAGGTGAGATCGGCACAGAGAGGGAGGCTAATTGGGTGGGCGTAAGTTGGGGAAGTTTAGTATGGCTTAGGAAAGTCTCGATCGACGGGTTTGTTGGTTGAGTTGTGTCAGGGTCATCTTTTATGTTATATAATGATTGATAGTAACACGCAAACGCATTAGCTATGTCTTGTGGGTTAGATAGAGGAACACTGGAAATAGGATGCTGAATTGTAGCTATTTTGTTTCTAATACGTTTCTGTTTAATAGTTTTGGCAAGAAAAGAGTTAGTTTTATTACCAAGTGCATAGTATTGGGATTTTGTTTTTTGGAGGTTTGTATCATAATCGTGTAAGAGAGCAGTGCGGAGTTTGTCCCTATCTCGGTTTAAGGCCGCGGTTGTGGTAGCGTTTGGGTGTTTATTAATATCCTCGTTTCTATGAATAGAAGCAAGGAGTAGGTCAATTTGCTGAGACCGCTGTTTTTTAACGCGAGAAGTTAATTGGATGAGGATACCTCTCATATAAGCCTTATATGTTAACCAAAGTGTGGTAATAGAAATTTCCGGAGTAACGTTAGTTTAAAAAAAAAGGTCATGTGCTTCTAATATGGATTTCTGGTTTTCTGGTGTATTCAAAATTGTAGAGTTGAGTCTCCAAATAGGTGGGATCGCCGACCGCTGGGTGTCCTCCAAGGATACGGTGATCGGTGCATGGTCAGACCAGGTTATAGTACCAATGTGAGAGGACATCACGTGTTGTAGAGTCCATTTGTCCGTGATGAACATATCAATTCTAGAGTATGACAGATGTGGCGGTGAAAAGTAGGTGTAGTCTCTTTCCGCACCATGCTGGCATCTCCAGATGTCATATAAGTCATGGTCGTGCAGAAAACGGTTAAAGTTGAGGTTGCTGGGTTTTTTATTAGAAGAGTCTAGGAGTGAGTCACTGAGAACATTAAAGTCTCCGCCAATAATAAGTCTGCCTTGCTGATGTTGGGAGATGAGATTCTGGAGTTTCCGATGAAATTTAAGTTGTTTACTGTTAGGGCCATAAACGTTCACTAAGGTGTGTGAAATCTCATTAATTTGGCATATCATAATAATATAACGACCTTGCGAGTCAATTACAATAGAGGTAAGTTTGAAAGAAAGGGCATTGTTAACCGCAATAATAACTCCATTCTTTTTTTTCCCGTTCGTTGCCATGAATAGTTGAGAGAAGCGAGGTAGATACAGCTTAGGAATTTTATCCGTGGCAAAGTGCGATTCCTGTATGAAGAGTAAATCTGTTTGAAACTTTCGGACTTCTCTTGCTAGCATTGATCTCTTAAAAGGGGAGTTGAGGCCTCGCACATTAAAAGATTTGATGATAATCATTTGTAAATGGGGTCTCGGAGTACAGACATATTCATGGTGTTTTTTATTCTATTGGTAGTCATGGTCACGGGGAAGAAGTTTTGCGTCAAAAATGAACATTTGTTGGTGCCATTGGAAGGGGTAAGTGAAAAGGGAAAAACAACACTAAAAAAACACTTGCACATAAAGCAAGTAAACGGTGTAGCCAGGATTGCTACATCAAAGGTGGGGGAATCAAACAGGATATGACCCTCGATAGTGTCATATCTAAACACAACTGTGGAATTACAGATCATTGGGTTCAGGCCGAACGCCAGCAATATGAGAGTTCAGAGAACGCCTCTAGGGAAAGAGGAAAGAAAATATAACCACGGCTAGTGCCGCTTAGCCCTTCAGGTTGCTTCCATGTTTTGCACAGAACCAGGGTTGTTCTTCTGTGGATCCGCAGGTAAAATGCTCCAGGCCTTAAATAAAGTCCAGACCGGCCTCTAGATTTTTAATAGTATAGATTATGCCTTGACGCACTATTATTTTAGTGGGGAATCTCCATTGATAGGCCATATTGTGATTTCTAAGCGCTTTCGTAATTGGTATCATTTTTTTCATGTTGGCAAGTGTGGCTTTAGATAGATCCGCATAAAAATGCAAAGTTGCGTGTGAGGACGGTAGTGGAGGTGGATTCCTGGCCGCCATCATAATTCTCTCCTTAATATGGTAGAAGTGAATTCGGACGAGCACGTCTCTAGGAATGGTTGCGGACAAGAATGAAGGCTTAGGCAGTCGATGTGCTCGATCAATTATGGCCTCTACCTCAGAGAGTGTGGGGATAAGCAGCTTAAAGAAGTGATGTAGATATGGTAATAATGCCTCGTTAGACACCGTTTCGGGAATTCCTCTAAATTTGATGTTATTACAGCGTGATCGATCCTCCATATCGGCCAATTTGAGGTTGATTTGTTCGATATCTGACGTGTGATCCGCATGAGCATCAAATCATTGTGCGCTTCCACTATGTCCGCTATGTTGGTTTCAACATGGCGGATCCTGCGTTCCTGTCTTTGGACCAGAGTAGTAATTTGGGACAGTGGTGCGGAAATATCATTATGCAAAGTTTGGCGCAATAGTGTCAGCATATTCTTCATACAGATTTTGGTTAGCGGTTGGTCAGATGTTGGGAATGCGTCTAAGTCAGGCAGATTGGGAAGGGGTGGTTGAGGCGTAAAGTTTAGGGCCTGGCATGCGTCCTCAGGGTCTCTATCAAGCCGCGGCTTTGATTTTACAGGGCTGCAGGACGTGGGAGACAATGGGGGAGACAACTCACCCGGATCCCCTGGGTAGAGTTGGTGCTGCAGCCTGGGATCCACAGGCTGGGAGTTGTAGTCCCCCTCCTGGCTGCTGCTGACTCCCTGCATCTCCGCATGGCAGCCGCCATCTTGGATTCCCGGCTGAACGGCCGGGAAGAAATTAGTTAGCTTCCCTGGTTGCACCGGGCTTTTTTTCCTGTGGGGCATGTCTAGTGGGCTGCGGGCACCCTCCGTGATCAGCTGTGTATGGTTTGTTTTCCCTGGGGCCGTAGTGTGCAGCTTCAGTGCTGGCGGGTGGACGGAGCAGCGGCTATAGCGCGTCCATCCCCGAGCCGGCCGCGCATGCGCCCCCTTGAACTTATTTAATTTATAATCTAATACTATTTTTATGATTTGTGGGTTTTGATTTGCGCTGTTTATATTGTTTTATATTATTTGGTGTGTACAGCAGCCGCTCATACCTTTTTTGGGGGTGTGGAGTTTGCAATTCACAGTGATGCCATGTAGCCTCTTTGGTTTATCTCCTCAACATTGCTTATCCCTTTTTCATCCAGGTAAGTGTAGCTACTGGGCTTTGGGTGCTGATGGACATATTCTGAAGTGCATTGCAGAGAATATTAGGTTCAAGCTCTGGGCCAAGAACATGGCTGTGTGCACTATGGTCACTGCCAGAACATATAGCTGTTTCTAGTGCTTCTGCTTTAGCTGTGATGGCTGCAACTTTCTTCTCTATAGCAAATATCATTAGGAATGCCTCTAGAAGGGCTTTCTGCTGTGTTTTCTGAGACAGTTGGTGTGATTTTTTCATTTGGATAGATGCCTCTTGCTGTACAATTTCAACCTCTAAGTGTACTTACTCAGCTCGCTTAGTGTTTTTAATTTTTAATTTGCATTTCTAAGAATGCCTCTTGCTTTGCCTTCTCAGCCTCCATGGACGTTATCTTTTTCATCAGCATTTCTAGCTTAGCAAATCCTGCTTGAGATTTTTTTAGCTTCAGCTTTTGAATAGTAAATGCATTACTTGTGGATGAGGGTTTAGAGGACCTAGAGCCTCAGACCTTGATTTGTATGAAGATAGTTGGCTGTGAGACATGTTGTCTTGGTGGAAATGTTTAACTATGCTGTATTGCCATATGCAGAGAGACTGCACTGAAGGGTAGAAGGCCTCTGAGTAGTCAGTATTCTGTATTGCACTTGTTGAGTAGTTACGGTTTCTCTACTCTGTCCTCACTACATATGACCCTATGGCCTATGTGCAGCTTGATATGCAGCTAAACTCCTCATTCTTCAAAGCTGCAGACAAATGGGAACAAAATACTGGGTAACTGGGAAAAAAGTACAGGTAAAAACATATAAAATTTCAAAATTACAGCAATGTCTTCTAGTGCCAAAGTGTGTAGCAGATGCTGGATATAAATAAGTCAAGTTATTTTCACCAGTGCTCCTACTATATAATGAAATGTTCCTTCAAGCTCATTATGTGCCCAAATTGTGGCTGGCTTCTCTTCATTGCAGGTACAGAGGCGTGGTGGGATAAAACACTGTTGAACAGCTTTAAATTCAACAGAAAAGCATTGCTGTTTCTCAGCTAGGGGAATCCAAGACAAAGGCATTGGAAATTATTACTTAACAGAATTTTTAGGGCTTGTACATACCAACCGTAACACTAAAACTATTCATTTTAGAGTGCAAACAGGTATACATTCTGTATTAATGAAATGTCAGAAGAGTGACAGATCATTTCTAGCCACTATTAAAAACTTGTTGCATTTTTTGTGGCTCTCTACTCTATACCCCTCTGCTCCATTGTGGTATAAACGGGCACATAGAAAACAATTAATGAGCCAAAGTGCCCTGGGTTCAGTTTGAGAAGGGTTTGGTGATGTCAAACCTAAATCCTGCTGAAATCAATGGGATCCCTTTGTTTCTGGTATGGATTATAGGACGGAAACCATGCAAAAAACAAAAAGGGGGAGGGTGGGACCATATGCCCTCAACATGGGATGGGTGCCTTGCCAGGGGGGACCGGCTCTAGCAAAGCACATTGCCCTCATGTTGATGATAACAAGGGCTTCTTTCCCACAACCCTGGCTGGTGGTTGTAGGGGTCCGTGGGTGGGGGGGCTTATCGTAATATGGAAGCCCCCTTGAATAATAAAGTAGGCCCTCAGACACCATCACCCCCCATGTGAATGAGTATGGGATGTATAGCATCCCTACCCATTAAAATAAGAATATGACACAAACATTTGACTAAAAGAACTAAAAATCCCCCAAAAAGTCCCTAATTTAAATTCATCATCATCCACAAAGCCCGCTGCCTAAAAAATTATAGAAAAATAAACCTGATGACCTAAATTTACACAATTCAAAAAGGTACTTATAGCTGAATGATAGTTCACTGAGCTGTCCAGCTATATAAAAGGAAAGGACCAGGGATAGTGGTGGTATCATTGGCCAGGTATCGTCATGACCATATTTGGGCAATAAATGTTACTGTTGTCCCCACCCTCTTGATTTCATGGTAGGGGATTCCCAATGATGTCAGCATTTACTTGGGATGCAGAGGGTGCACTCGCCCTCTGCTTCCTTAGCAACTAGTGAGAGCAGGATGCTGTCATATACTGAATCAGCAGAAATACCACTTTTAAAGTTCTAAGTTCAGTCCAAACCTAGGTTCAGACAGAACGGTCGGCTTAACCTTAGCAGCACAGATCAATTGCAAAAAAAAAAATGCAGATCTCTGCACATTGTGTGAATGATCTCTACTATAGGCATGACAAGTCTTTACAATCTTATAAATTTCTCAGAAAAAATGCCCAAAGGAACTTTGAGTTATGTCAAATAAAATACAATGATTATAAAATAAAATTTTTATTCACGTTACATGTAAAAATTAATTTTAGCAAATATACAAATATAGCAAAAAAAATACATTGGTATACATAAGTATTTACATAACATCTACTAAAACCTGTGGATATTGCATACTATTGGAAACACCATTTTTTCTCTTAATCTTTTATCCTTTTGGACTATATATTCTTTTTTTTTCCAAATCCTTATCAATATATGGAAGGGACCTTGTATAATATGAAAAATACCATTTTATACTATTCATATGAATAAAAAACATGTCTTTAGAAAATGAAAAATTGTTCTCTATAAAGCTTAGACAAATGGTGCTTGCATAGCTGTGGTAAGATTAACATGTCACTATGGAAACTGGCCCCCTTACACTGGCTTATGAATAACATTGCTATGGAATACATGAAAAAAAGCAGCTAATTCTGTAAAGTCATACTGTAATATGAATGGCTATTCAGTTGTTATATGCTGTTAATTTGTGACATTCTATTGACCTTTTGCCTATAGGATGTATTAGGTTTATTCACCCGGGCAATAAGAAAAAAAATAATTTTATGTACGGATTTGTTTCGCCCACTATAGAAAGTATTTCTAAAAAACATTGCATTTTCAATTTTAATTTAATAAACTAATTTGTAAGTTTTATGGCTACCTAGAAACTAAATATACATTACAGTAGATGGTGAACTCGATTATTGGCCATTATACATTAAACGTTTCTATTTAATGGTCCAAAAAAGATGAATTGCCAGCTTTTTCCTCCTTTACAAGCTCCAGAAAAACATGAACACCTAAGTTCCCAAGTTTCCAAACAATAAAAGATTTTTTTATCCTACATTAGATAGAATGCATTAAAAAGGAGCTTGGACTCCACCTTCTTTGGCAGCACAAATACCCAAAATATTGGTGGATTGATCCATACTTTGGATCTATGAAATAAAAGAATCCATGATTCATTTGGTAAAGCAGAATATACTCAGAATACAATGTCTGATTGAATGTGATTTGGAAAGGAAATTCCCATGAGTTGCACACCTGAGACCATTTTCACCTTCTCTCCTGATCATTTTGAATCCATTGTTCACTGTCCTTGGAAAAATCGGTAGCTGCAATCTCAAAATTAATATTTAATACAACATGCTCAGTCCAAAGACTTAAAATAAACAAATAAGGACAATTAGTCCTCATGCACACTGAATGTTTTTACAGCGGCTGTTTTTGGCTTTTGATGTTTTTTTTCTACAGCCAGTAAACCCCCCAGCATAGTATCCTACACATAGGCTTTAAATCAGCGGTTTTTGGCAAAGGCATTTTTTGGCTGAAAAAAACCCTATAACTAGTGGGTTTCTAGAGGAGTTGTTTAGCTGTAAAAATGTACTAACACTGAGAATCGCTGCAAATGTGGTAAAGCACAGCAAACCAGTGTTTTTGGGTGTTTTTTTGAGCAAGAATACTCAAATATGGAAAAATGCAGAAAAATGTGGCGTAACACAGCAAAAACGGAGCTACTACAAAAATGCTAAAAAATGCTGAAAAACTTGTTTTTAATGTGACTTTACACAGCTAACTCTGCCAGCATTATTAGGACGCCCAGTGTGCATGGAGCCTTATAGACAAAAAGCAGAGGTCAATTAAATCAATCAATGGAAATGAGACAGTGATGGGAGGAAAGACAGGAAAGACAGATGGTTGTTGCCCTAATGGATACAAAAGTGCCCGTCCCTAAGTCAATAAAAAGGATAAAAACACAAAGCAAAAAATAGTCCAAATATAACAGCTACTATACAGACAAATGTTTACAAAAAAAAAAAAAAGGTATGAATCCAATCAGATTCATTTCTTTGTAAACATTTGTCTGTATAGTGTCTATATGTGGGCTATTATTTTTGCTTTGTGTTTTATTCTTTAGGTGGCAGTCTTTAATTTATACACCTTTATGCTCCTGAAGAAGCAAAAAAAAAAAATTTGGACCATCTCAACATATCATACCACTAATTTGGGTCCCAGGAATACTCCCCCTCTCTCCCCCTCTCTTGGTGTTTTGCCTATAAAGTCCATGGACTGTGGACCAATGTTTGTTTTTGCTTATTGAATAAATCATAGGTCAGTGAGTGAGTCAAGAAAGGAACATGGGTCTACTAACACAGAAGCAGACAAAGAGGTTATTTACTAAAACTGGAGAGCGCTATATCTGGTGCAGCTCTGCATAGAAACCGAACAGCCTCCAAGTTTTAATTGTCAAAGCCGAATTGAACAAGCTGAATTTAAAAACTGATTGGCTACCATACACAGCTGCAGTGCACCAGTTTTAGTAAATTTACCCCAAAATGTTTCCTAATAACCCTTTGCTGGTTCACTGAGCATATCGCTTTACCTGGCTTTAAAATGGATTAGGGCTTAATATTCTACACAAACATTGGCCGTTCGTGTGTTCGGCAAATGCACGAACGGTAAGGGCTTTTGGTGGGCTGTTCACCTGCAGTGCCCCGCACTGCACTGTGCTCTGAAAGTGCATTATGATTGGCCAAAGAACTGCACCTGACCACAGGTCAGGTGCAATGCTTTGGCCAATCACAGTGCATGACAACGTCACAAGGGGGAGGCATGTTGAGGGCATGTAGTCTGGTATGGTCAAGGAGGGGGGGGGGTGGCTGCTCGCTCCCCCCCTCCTTTCCTGGCCTGCATGCTCGCATATGGGTCTGGTATGAATTATTTTGGGGGACGCCATTTCTTTTTACATTCAGCTGTCAGTGGAGAACCCGGTAGGAGTTATTCTTTATTAAAATTAAAATCATAGCAGCTGTGAATGAAAAACCTACAAGTACCATCTGACCCAGTGGCAGACTTGTAGTTCATAGTGGACTGTGAGCACGCTGCTGAGCCCCCTCAAAGTCCACTGACACTTCCTCCAGATTTCTAACAGAAAGCCCATACAGAAGTACAGGCAGAAAGCTGGAGGTCGTATCTGCAGGAGCCTTCCATTACACCTGCAATCCACTGATCATGGGTGCAATGCAATGTTTTGCAGGCTCCTGGGAGAAAAAAAACAAAAAACTAATAAATGCACATTTTTTTTCTGCAGAAATATGAGCACTAATATTTTTTTCCCTAAAAAGGTAAACTGGTAGCTTAGGGGAATTTATAAATGGTTGACATGCTGGTCCTGTTAAACCTTGCTCATTTGCCTCAAGAGCAGATATGAAACCATGTCCTTTTACACAACAAGAAGGCACAGAATTTCACTGTCCTGTCAGAGATCTGCATATCTATTCAGGGTTCATGCACACTGGGCTTAAAAAAAAAAAGCTGCTTCTACAGCAGCTCAATGTTATCTTATGTATGCTGTCCTACAGTGAAGCTCCTCTATCGTCGCCTGCACACAGATGCCTCTTTACTGTGCTACGAACGGTTAGCCAACAGCTAGCTAACAAAAAACTGACAGAAGCAGTGTTGTGTTTAATTCCAAAACTAAATTTACTTCTGTAAATAGTTCTGTAAAAATGCAACACAAATCACATAAATTGAAGTTACAATATTCTTGTAAAAATGCATACAATGAAAAACACATTTCTTACAAACCGCTACCTACAAAATCACATTAAATATATTAAAATGTGATCTAGATATATATGACTTTGAAAAACACACTTGCAGGCATAAGTGTAACAGAGAAAAAGGAGGCCTTCACTGGTGTGTGTTCTTCTGAAGCTAAGGTGTCCATTTATGAACCAGCAGTAATAGAACGCTGCTCAGTTCTCCGGCATTCTCAGAGAACACAGTTCTCCTGTGAATGCCGTCTTGAAGCATATGTAGATCAGTTCTCCAAACGAAGGGAGAACTGTCTCCAAACACTGGAAAACGGCTGATTTTACTATAATCTCGCGAGATTACAGTAAAAGATCAGTTTACTAAAGCAGAGGTAAATTATCTCTGCTTAGTTTGCGGTCCCTCAGATTCTCCAGCTCTGGGCTGGAGAATCTAGAGGGAGAACACAGATCGCCAGGGAAGAGCTGAACATGTTCTCCTGAGTGTTATAAACTGTGAATGACCAGAGAATAGCTGCGATCCTCTGAATCACAGCTATTCTCTGTGTCATAAAAGGACACCTATACTGGAACTGCAGTGGTAGATGGAAAATCTTTATTTTTAATAAGCATGAGACACTCCCTGTTTTTTATTGACAAAAGATACAAAAGAGTGCAATTGCAGTGAATACCCAATAGATGGCTCCCTACTCAACACAATGATATGAATACAGAATGCTATGTGTCCGTGCACATTAGGACGTTTAGAGGCATATTTTCAGCTCAGAGTTGAGGGAGAAAAAAAAAAACTTTTCTGAATCACATTTCTGAGAGCAGTTTTCTGGCAGAAAAAAAATGCTAAATGCCTGTACAAAGTTTTTTTTCTGACAAAAAAGAACTAGTGTTTTTTTTTTTCAACCCAGTGCTCATGGTAATTGTAAGCAGTCATGAAATGGTTAAATATGCCAGGTTAGCCTTCACCTAAAACCCATCTAGAAGTTGGGAGTCAGTTCTATTTATCTGCCCAATGCCATTTGCTCAAAAATAAAAATCACAGCTTTGGCTCACTTAAGCTGCCACACCATTGCCCCAGTGTGAAAGTTAGCAACTTAGATAATTGCTAATATGTCCTATGGGCAATGTGAAATGAGACAATTCTTATGCATCCATCCAATTTCGTTACGCATAACTGCTAATCTCTGTGATTTACCTTGTTACCATGTGTCTACACACATTTCATTTTATGACGTTTAGACAAATTAAATTGAGTTCTTTCCTCCCCATTATCGTCTGTATTAAATATTTATACTCGATGATGCAGAAAATGAAAACACACTAGTTAAAAAGTGGAGAAGTGCAGATAAATGTCAGTTTGGCAAGACAGATGCTCCTGCTTCTTTCCACCATACAATACAATTATAGTGATAAGAGGAACCAGTTCTAGCTTCAATTAGCTGGAAATAATGCTAAAGGGTTGTGTTGTAAGGAGGTCTTGCGATCCCATTGAAATTCAAGGCTTATGCTTGTGAAACTTGACTAGTTTTAACCTGTTCATTCAGCTTCAGATAATAAGGGTGAGGTCATGGCAATAAGATGAGTCATTTTGTAATCCTAAAAGCAGGGGATGTTAATGCATTTATTTGCATACAGTTCTTCCAGATAATGATATAGTAGATGGCTTTAGATTAAACGTATTTTCTATTTTCCCTTGAGATGTGTACTATGATGTCTAAAGCTTTTTATTAGATCAGGATTCTGGTTCCATCATTATTCTGAATTGTATGCCATTTTTCACCCTAATTTAATTACCTCTCCATTTCTGACCTACTGTATGTGAAGCTTGCTGATCAGTAGACAGAGGGGGTTCCAGGAGATGTGGTCCCACTTTTGCCTATCAACCTTAGAAATATGCTACCAAAAGACAGCTTTACCCACCTGACCTCTGGAAGGTGGAATAATAAATAATAATAATAATTATTATTATTATTATACAGGATTTATATAGCGCCAACGGTTTGCTCAGCGCTTTACATTATAGTGGGAGACAATACAGCAACAATACAGTTCAATACAAGAGGGATTTGAGGGCTATAGACAGAGGGGGTTCCAGGAGATGTGGTCCCACTCTTGCCTATCAACTTAGAAATATGCTACCAAAAAGACAACTTTACCCACCTGACCTCTGGAAGGTGGTGTATGCTCATTATTATTATTATTATACAGGATTTATATAGCGCCAACGGTTTGCTCAGCGCTTTACAATATACCGGGAGACAATACGGCAACAATACAGTTCAATGCAAGAGGGAATTGAGGGCCCTGCTCCTTGGAGCTTACAATCTAAGAGGGAGGGGTTAGTGGTACAATAGGTAAAACTGTGGGGGATGGAGTGGTTGGAAAAGTAGAGGATTCCCGTATTAGCAGAGGGCGGGATAGGCTTCCTTGAAGAGATAGTAGGTGATAGTCTGCTAGATTGGGGTAGGGAGTTCCAGAGGATGGGTGACGCCCTGGAGAAGTCTTGGAGACGAGCATGGGAGGAAAAGATAAGGGAGCTAGAGAGTAGGTGGTCTTGCGAGGAGCGGAGTGTACGGTTTGGGTGAGAGAGAGAAGATCGGATATGTAAATTGGGTCAGTGTTGTGGATGGCTTTGTATGTCATAGTTAGTGTTTTGAATTATATCCGTTGGGCAACTGGGAGCCAGTGGAGGGATTGGCAGAGAGGGGTGGAGGACACAGAGTGGTCAGTGGGATTGGCAGAGAGGGATGGAGGACACCGAGTGGAGGGATTGGCAGAGAGGGATGGAGTACACCGAGTGGAGGAGGTCAGTGGAGGGATTGGCAGAGAGGGGTGGCAGATACAGAGCGGTTAGTGAGGTGGATATGTCTGGCAGCCCTTGGTTTTTGCTCATAGTTGCAAGTCTTTGCATGTATGCATGGCAAAATACTGATCTACAAGTCAGTATTTTTCTTCGCCTGTACACAGATACATGCTATTTTTCACCCTAATTTAATAACCTCTTCAGTTCTGACATACTGTATGTGTATCTTGCTGATCAGTAGACAGATTTTTTTTAAATACATTAATGTGTTACTAAACCCAGGACCCTGCATTCACTATAGCCGGTCGCCCCGGACCCTGCATTCACTATAGCCGGTCGCCCCGGACCCTGCATTCACTATAGCCGGTCGCCCCGGACCCTGCATTCACTATAGCCGGTCGCCCCGGACCCTTCATTCACTATAGCCGGTCGCCCCGGACCCTGCATTCACTATAGCCGGTCTCCCACAGTACACGTAAAAAGAAAATATAATTATTTTAGTAAATATAAACTGCTAAAAACCTTTTCTCATCAGCAGTCTTGTGACTTCTATCAGCAATTGGAGGAGTTTTTATTCTGCTGTAGGATTATGCAGAACCCCTGCCCTCTGTCTGGACAGTGCTGATTGTCCTTGTGCTGATCACATTCACTCCAAGAAAAAAAAAAACCTCTCTAGCAATACACACCAAACTGAGCATATGCAGAGTGTCTCCACACGATATGTCTTAATAGGATATAAGAGGGGAGACACTGGAAGAAGGGGAGAATCAGGGAAGTCAAGATCAAACAGCGATTTTTACACAATGCAGAGGATTAACCCCTTAGGTTCCACAGTGAGTATACCAAGCATTCTTTACTGCATATACAGACTGATTTTACTGTTGTAAGTTTAGTAACACTTTCATGTGAACATAAGCATGTTTTAATTTTATTATGTATGTTTTTATCCAGCACAGTTCCTGAATAATGGTCAGTAAATACTTGCATAAAATTCTCCATTTTTCCTCCACTACCTGCATCTGGCATACATAACATACACTGCTCAAAAACATTAAAAGGAACACTTTGAAAACACAATCAGATCTCATTGTGGAAAAAATCTCCTGCTGGATATCTATACTGATATGGACGGGGTAATGTGTTAGGGACATAAGGATGCCCCATCGTTTGATGTAAATGAAAATCATCAACCTACAGAGGACTGAATTCAAAGATACCTCGAAAATCAAAGTGAAAAAATGATGCAGCAGGTTCGTCCATGTTGCTGAAATGTCATTGCAGCAACTCAAAAAATGGTACTCAGTCTGTATGGCCCCCATGTGCTTGTATGAATGCTTGACAATGTCTGGGCATGCTCCTAAATGAGATGACGGATGTTTTCCTGGGGGATTTCCTCCCAGATCTGGACCAGGGCATCATTGAGCTCCTGGACAGTCTGAGGTTTAACCTGGCGGTGTCAGATGGACCTAAACATGATATCCCAGAGGTGTTCTATTGGATTCAAGTCAGGTGAGCATGGGGGCCATTCAATGGTAGCAATTCCTTCATCCTCCAGGAACTGCCTGCATACTCTCGCAACATGAGTCAGGGCATTGTCCTGCACCAGGAGGAACCCAGGACCCACTGCACCAGTGTAGGGTCTGACAATGGGTCCAAGGATTTCATCCCGGTACCTAATGGCAGTATAAGGGTGCCATTGTCTAGCCTGTAGAGGTTTATGCATCCCTCCATGGATATGCCTCCCCAGACAATCACTGAGCCACCACCAAAATGGTCATGCTGAACGATGTTACAGGCAACAGTTCTCTATGGCTTCTCCGGATCCTTTCATGTCTGTCATGTGCTCAGGGTAAACCTGCTGTCATCTGTGAAAAGCAGAGGGTGCAAGTGGTGGACCTGCCAATTCTGGTGTTCAATGGCAAATTCCAATTGAGATCTATGGTGCCGTGAGCACAGGGCCCATTAGAGTATGTCAGGCCCTCAGGCCACCCTCATGAAGTCTGATTCTTACTGTTTGGTCAGAGACATTCACACCTGTGGCCTGCTGGAGGTCATTTTGTAGGGCTCTGGCAGTGCTCATCCTGTTCCTCCTAGCCAAATGCAAAACTAGCAAAAAACAGTCAGAAAAGATGGAGTAGGAAAAAAATGCCAGTGGCCTCCACCATTAAAACCATTCCTGTTTTCGGGATCGTCTCATTGTTGCCCATTTCATGCACCTGTTGTTAATTTAACACCAAAGCAGCTGAAACTGACTAACAACCCCCTCTGCTACTTACCTGACCAGATGAATATCCCAGGAGTTTGACTTGATGCTATACTCTGATTAAAAATTGTTCCTTTTATTTTTTTGAGCAGTGTACATATGTCCTCAGATGCAGATTTTTGGATTTTGTTTTTGGGTTCCTATGCAGAGCTGCACTAGATTTTGCACTCTCCAGTTTTAGTAAATCAACTTGCTTATGTCCCCCAGCAGAGAATGTGTTTTAGCTGTGGGCTTGCAGCACTCACCATGCATCTGGCTTTAATGTGCAATATGTAAGTTTAATTAGTTCTTCTCTGTTTATATAGACAAATCTAGAGATGAGCGAATCGAACCAGGCGAAGTGGAATTCGATTCGAATTTCAGGAAAAATTTGATTCGCGTCGAATCCGAATATTAGCCTACTTCGGGTGCGCGAATCGGATTTTTCCCGATCAGCCGGCAAAAGTGTCCCTGCAGAGAGCTCCGCTATTTCTGACAGTTCTTTCACATGTACAGCGGTTGAAACATTGTATCTATTTGTTTCCATTTAGGATACAGATGTTTTTATTCGGAAACAGATACAATGTTTCAACCGCTGTAAATGTGAAAGTCAGAGAACTGTCAGAAATAGAGGAACTCTGCAGATACACTTTTTGCCGGTTTGGAATTATTCTTATTTTCATCCTACTTCTTCTTCTTCTTCATCCTCATCCTCAGAAGAAGAGGATGAGGATGAGGATGAAGAAGAAGTAGGATGAAAATAAGAAGAATTCCAAGCCGGCAAAAAGTGTATCTGCAGAGCTCCTCTAAGTGTATCTGCAGAATAGAGGAGCTCTGCAGATACACTTTTTGCCGCTTTGGAATTCTTATTTTCATCCTACTTCTTCTTCTTCATCCTCATCCTCAGAAGAAGAAGAGGATGAGGATGAGGATGAAGAAGAAGAAGAAGAAGAAGTAGGATGAAAATAAGAAGAATTCCAAGCCGGCAAAAAGTGTATCTGCAGAGCTCCGCTAAGTGTATCTGCAGAGCTCCGCTATTTCTGACAGTTCTGTGACATTCCCTCCATACAGCGGTTGAAACATTGTGTTTCCATTGTGTTTCCATTTATGGAAACAAATAGATACAATGTTTCAACCGCTGTATGGAGGGAATGTCACAGAACTGTCAGAAATAGCCTATTTCTGACAGTTCTCTGACATTCACTCCATACAGCGGTTGAAACATAGCCTATGTTTCAACCGCTGTATCTATCTGCAGAGCTCCGCTAAGTGTATCTGCAGAGCTCCGCTATTTCTGACAGTTCTGTGACATTCCCTCCATACAGCGGTTGAAACATTGTATCTATTTGTATCCTTCTCCTTCTTCTCATCCTTCTCCTTCTTCTCATCCTTCTCCTTCTTCTCATCCTTCTCCTTCTTCTCATCCTTCTCCTTCTTCTCATCCTTCTCCTTCTTCTCATCCTTCTTCTTCTCATCCTTCTCCTTCTTCTCATCCTTCTCCTTCTTCTCATCCTTCTCCTTCTTCTCATCCTTCTCCTTCTTCTCCTTCTTCTCATCCTTCTCCTTCCTCATCTCCAAGGGCATTTAAATTAAAGGTACAGTGTTCTGCACTAATTTAAAGGCTCTCTGAACTGAAGCCTAGAAACCCTTTTAATAAGTTAAATTCGTAGCGAATTAATTCGCATCGAATCGAATTTCTTCCTCAAATTCGGCGAATCAGCCGAATCAAATTTTTTAATAATTCGCTCATCTCTAGACATATCCATAATTGATGTGTAGTTTCTATTTAATTTTCTTCTTTGTATTAATTTTTTTTTGTATTACTTTTTATTGATTTTCACATAAATATATGTACAAAAAAACAGCACAAACTATTTAATTTTATAATTTAATTTTATAATATTTATGTTTATATGACAACTCTTTAATGTTAAACAGCTCTAATTTGCCCATTGGGGACATTTCCAGGAGATGTCATATCACAATTGAATCATGTAGTAGGACTATCCAATCCATCTCCTGATCGCACAAAAGCTCTTGGAGTCACTCTGCACATGCTCAGTTTGGTGTGTATTGCTTTTTTTTTTTTTTCAGAGAGTGCATGTGATCTAGACAGGGGGTCATGGGTTATGCAGCCTCATAGAACAGTGAGAGAATAAAAAACCTCCTACAAGCTTTAACCAGTGCTCAGCTGGACACTGATAGAAGTCACAAGACTGCTATATACGGTTGATGAGAAAAGGTATTTAGCAGTTTGTAGTTACTAAAATAATTGCATTTCCATGTTCTGTGTAATGTGGGAGACCAGATATAGTGGATGCAGGTTCCAGGGTTTTGTAACACTTTAAGCAAATATAACAGAACACGTTTTCAGTGGTATATTTAACATACCAAAAGGGATCAAATTGCAGAAATTTGTTGATAGGGTTTACATACACTATTCTTCTTTAATATTTCAATCAGTTTATGAGATGTTCCACAAGTACAGACTACGAAAACAACATTGTATGACCCTAAAGGGTCTCATAAGTAAAAATACATACAAAAACATAAGTAACCATTATTAATACAGTGGTAAGGCTCATGACAGCTATTGGCAGTGCCTAGTCATCTGGTGCCAACTAATGGAGTAAAGAACTAAGAAGTCTATGATCCCACTTGTTAGATGACTCATGGAAAGTGAAGCCTTACGCAGAGTAGGGGGAGCAAAAGTTGGTTCTCTAATTGTGCCAAAAAAACAAAAATTAAACTTAGAGTAATCCTAAAAGACCATTGTTATCTTGAGTCACCAAAATTCTGCAGCACTGTATTCATTAAAACTTATTAGAATAAGGAGGTAAGAAAAAGAAAAAGAAGAAGAAAAAGAAAAAGAAAAAGAAAAAGAAAAAGAAAAAGAAAAAGAAGAAGAAGAAGGGGTGAGGTCACCCCTTGTATAAAAAGGAGGGCTTTTTCCCAGGCCTCACCGATGTGGAGAATATCTCTAATTCAGGGATCCCAAGACTTATCAAATTTTGTTTTTATTCTGAAGTTTCATCATTGGTCATAATCCAGTTTAATTTTGATGAATGCGTGTTTCCAGCACTTCACTATAGGAATTCTAGCCATTAATATTATATACAAGATTAGCCGTCTAGTTAATTTAGGAATGACTGAATCCAATTTCTGGAACAGGGCTACTTCCAAGTATCTAGATTTATCAGAGCAAAAACATTTATCCAAAATCTGGTAGCTTTGGGACATTGCTACCAGACAGTGCATGGTACACTGTTGGCCACATTTCCTCTAGCAGGTCGGAGATATTGATGGATGCATTCGAGCAAAACTATTCTGCTTTAAAAAGTATGAAATATGTAGGCTGCCTTTTGCTTCTGAAATGCTGGATGACTGGCTCTTATAGTGATCTTTTGAGTTCAGAAATTACTAAAACCAGGACAAGTCTACAGATTGGGAGCTTACTTGGACTTCTTTAGCTATATGCTGGTTCCTGGTCAATAATTCCATAAGTACTGAAGCCAGAGACCACTAGCCATCTAGCATTTTCAGGAGAAGGTTAGGAATGGCAGAGTTTTGTAAATCTGTCAGTACCGGTTTCATCTAATTAGTCCAGTGTAAAAATCTAATATGCACATGAATCAGCTTTTATTGAGTACACAAGTCACCTTGTTCAACACGACATAATAAATTAGATTTATTATATACCGCTCCATGTTAATTATATAGTAGATGTTATGTAAATTATATTTCTTTTCTAATGACCTTAAAAGCCCAGAGGATGTTCATTAATGATAAAAATGAAAATTGAAAAACAGAGGAAAAAGTGCTAGTTTGGACAAAAATTTGTAGGGATTGTCCATGAGAAGTACATAATGGGGGTTATTTACTAAAGCTGGAGAGTGCAAAATCTGGTGCAGCTCTGCATAGAAACCAATCAGCTTCCAAGTTTTTTTGTGAAAGCTTAATTGAACAAGCTGAAGTTAGAAGCTGATTGCACGGGTGCACCAAATTCTGAGTGCCCCAGTTTTAGTAAATCAGCCCCAATATCTGTGTGCCTGCTGCATGTAAGTCCCCATTGGAGTTTGGGCACTGCAGTGGAGTACATATACTAAAGCCAGGAAACCAAAAAGGGTTTGGCAGAGAACAGCAATTTTAGTAATGCTTAAAATTGAAACTTTAAAAATTAAGAATTCCTTTACATACCACATCTGAGGGGTGCCCTTAACTTGAATGTGAAGTGGTACATCTATGTATGCTTACAACCTACAACAGAAAAACGAATATTTGGATACATAGGAAAACAATGGCAGAAAAAGACTGAGGGGTCCATTGAGTCTGCCCTTTTTTTTCTTTAACATCTGGGGCAAAGGGTTAACTGTGTGCGTTTTACTATGAGGCTGTGTGTCTGTGCTTAACACTGTAAGCACACTGCTTTGTATAGCTCTGCTATGCAGAGCCACACAAAGCAGTGTGCAGGAGCTGACAGGGAAGAGAACTGTAATGTTTACATACAGTTCCCCACTACTCGGCGATCACTGGCTGGGAATAAGTGACTGACAGCCAAGGCCAAAATGGGGGCGCAAATATAGGACGCACAAGCCCCCTTCCTGGAAAAACAAAATCAATATATATCACACATACACAGGTGAAACTTAAAAAATTAGAATATCGTGCAAAAGTTAATTTATTTCCATAATGCAACTTAAAAGGTGAAAACTATATGAGAGACTCATTACATGCAAAGCAAGATAGTTCAAGCCGTGATTTGTCATCATTGTGATGATTATGGCTTACAGCTCATGAAAACCTCAAATCCACAATCTCAGAAAATTAGAATATTACATGCAATCAATAAAACAAGGATTGTACATAGAACAATATCGGACCTCTGAAAAGTATAAGCATGCATATGTACTCAGTACTTGGTTTGGGCCCCTTTTGCAGCAATTACTGCCTCAATGCGGCGTGGCATGGAAGCTATCAGCCTGTGGCACTGCTGAGGTGTTATGGAAGACCAGGATGCTTCAATAGCGGCCTTCAGCTCTTCTGCATTGTTTGGTCTCATGTCGCTCATCTTTCTCTTGGCAATGCCCCATAGATTCTCTATGGGGTTCAGGTCAGGCGAGTTTGCTGGCCAATCAAGCACAGTAATCCCACGGTCATTGAACCAGGTTTTGGTGCTTTTGGCAGTGTGGGCAGGTGCCAAGTCCTGCTGGAAAATGAAGTCAGCATCCCCATAAAGCTCATCTGTGGATGGAAGCATGAAGTGCTCCAAAATCTCCTGGTAGACGGCTGCGTTGACCCTGGACTTATTGAAGCACAGTGGACCAACACCAGCAGATGACACGGCTCCCCAAATCAACACAGACTGTGGAAACTTCACACTGGATTTCAAGCATCTTGCAGTGTGTGCTTCTCCATTCTTCCTCCATACTCTGGGTCCTTGGTTTCCAAATAAGATGCAAAAGTTGCTCTCATCAGAAAAGAGGACTTTGGACCACTGAGCAGCAGGCCAGGTCTGTTTTTCTTTAGCCCCGGTAAGACGCTTGTGACGTTTGTTGTTCAGGAGTGGCTTGACAAGAGGAATACGACATTTGAAGCCCATGTCCAGGATCCGCCTGTGTGTGGTGGCTCTTGATGCACTAACTCCAGCCTCAGTCCACTCCTTGTGAAAGTCCCCAACACTTTTGAATGGCCTTTTGCTGACAATCCTCTCCAATCTGCGGTCATCCCTGCTGCTTTTGCACCTTTTTCTTCCACACTTTTCCCTTCCACATAACTTTCTATTAAATGTGCTTTGATACAGCACTTTGGGAACATCCAACTTCTTTTGCAATTACCCTTTGAGGCTCTCTCTTATGGAGGGTGTCAATGATGGTTTTCTGCACAACTCTCAGGTCCGCAGTCTTTCCCATGATTGTGATTCCTACTGAACCCGACTGTGAGACCATTTAAAGGCTCAGGAACCGTTTGCAGGAGTTATGACTTAATTAGCTGATTAGAGTGGGACACTTTGAGCCGAGAATATTGCACCTTTTCACAATATTCTCATTTTCTGAGATTGTGGATTTGGGGTTTTCATGAGCTGTAAGCCATAATCATCACAATGACAAATCACGGCTTGAACTATCTTGCTTTGCATGTAATGAGTCTCTCTCATATATTAGTTTCACCTTTTAAGTTGCATTACTGAAATAAATGAACTTTTGCACGATATTCAAATTTTTCGAGTTTCACTTGTATACACACACACACGATTTTGCTCACCCCTACAGCCCTGTAACAGTATTTGTTATAGGGCAGCGGGAAAGTTGTTAACCCCTTCCTTCCCAGTGCCATTAGTACAGTGTCAATGCCTTTTTTTTTTTTTTAGCACTGATCACTGTATTGGTGTCACTGGGGATGGCGGTGACACCAAGTCAGTCTTCCCCCCTAGTGTCAGAATGTCCGCCGCAGTCCTGCTATAAGTCACTGATTGCCGCCTAGTTGAAAAAGAAAATGTAAAAAAAATTCCAGTATGTATACCGCCATTTGTAAACGCTATAACTTCCATGTAAATCAATTTACACATATTGGGATTTTTTTTTTTTTTTTTTAAGCAAAGACATGTAGCAGAATACATTTTGGTCTAAATTTATGACGAATGTAGATTTTTTAAATTGTTTTACTGGACATGTTTAATAGCAAAAAGTCAAAAATATTGTTTCTCAAAATTGTCATTTTTTATAGCGCAAAATATAAAAAAAACACACAGGAGAGAAAATATCACAGAAAGAAAGCTATTTGTGGGAAAAAAAGGACACAAATGTCATTTGGGTGCAGCATTGCAGACCGCGCAATTGTCAGTTAAAGTAACGCAGCACCATAATGATAAAAATGGCCTGGTCTGGAAGGGGGGGAATCCTCTGGAGGTCAAGTGGTTAACAATTAGCTTTATTGGGCCAGACAAGCCCTCTGGATTCTGGCACCTTGCAACAATTGGAGTTACCAGGCTCAGGTATAATAATGCTTTTTCTCAATGAAATAAAAAAAATGTGTTTAGATTGCTGGTAAAATGGCAGTTTCCATCCTCTTTGTTCTGTTTGTAAGCAATTCATACCAGGCCCTTCAGGTTTATGAATTTTATAGGAGCAATCCCTGGCTACTTTTTTTCAATGGCTGAGGATTCCTGGCCAGTAATTGAACGAGGCCAGGTGACATCACTGTTTGCTAAAAAATAACAACATGGTGGGTGCAAGCATTGATAACAGATGAAGGAAGCTGTCTTATATAATAACAAGAGAAAAATCTGCTACTGCACAGTATATGATGTTCAGATACTGCTGGATGGCCTGAAATCCCAACATTCAGATGAACGCCCAAACAAGCAAAGTTTGTTTTAAACCTGAGTTCAAACCAAAAGCTCATCTCTACTGTCAATATGTAATTGTTTTAAAATGTTATATGTAAGCCATGTTACTGAAATCTCATAAGCTTTAGCATGTTAACTCTAGAAATAAATTGACATTTTTACATCTTCAGGTTGTAGGCAGGTGCAGTCTATACTCCCATCTGTAGGTGGCGCTGGATCCCATCTGTAGGTGGCGCTGGATCCCATCTGTAGGTGGCGCTGGATCCCATCTGTAGGTGGCGCTGGATCCCATCTGTAGGTGGCGCTGGATCCCATCTGTAGGTGGCGCTGGATCCCATCTGTAGGTGGCGCTGGATCCCATCTGTAGGTGGCGCTGGATCCTTGTAGCAATAGTGAAGAAGGTGAGAGAAACTTACCTGCTGTAATCGAAGCAGCTGTCTGACTGGATGCTGCTGTCCTTACTGACCTATGTGGCACTTTATTTAAAGTTAATGCGTTCACCTTTGGGAACGTGTTACATGTTCTACCCATTTTTAGGGTGGAACAGGTAACATGTTCTCAATCCTACAGCCACCGCATTGATCCCCCCACATCCCTGTGACAAAAGTACGGGAAGAAGTTCCCCATATTAGCTGTCACCTCTTAAAAACAGTGCAGCTGTACGGGGCTCCTCTCCCACATGGCCACATCATCCACAGTGTTCTGTGAATGAATGGACTACAAGTCCCGACAGTCTTAGCAGCTGTTGGAATGTAGTTCTCAGTGAACTACCATGGCACTGTGAGCATTGTGGTAGTCCATTGATTATTCCTGTCGGAAGGATCAGCTTTCCCCGTATGTGATGTACGAGCAAGCAGATAAACTGACAGGTCTGCAGGAGACCTGCATGGCAGGTGCAATGCTTTACAGGCTCCTACTACAAAAAATAATAAATGCACCTGCAAAAAAAAAAATAAAATGTGCATTTATTATTTTTGCAGAAATGTGACCTTTTCCTTTAAGGCACTGGCTCCCTGGGTTGGTGCGCACTCTGGGGGTGGTTAGTGTTGGGACAGGTTACCTGTCTGTTGGGTATAGTATAAGGTGTTAGATAGAGGTTCTGGAGGAGTAGGGATAGTGCAGGTGCACGCTATTCTCCACTTTAGGGAGCCTTCCAGTTTGGTTGGACCGACCAGGCCCCATTCCCAATCCTTGTTGCAGAAGCTGTTGGCATCACATCAAGCTAAGCTACCACTGCTATGGGTACCGTAAGTGGCTTTGGATGGTTGTCACACCTACTGGGCTTAGTTGTACCCTGCTGGAACTTTCTGCAATACAGTTTACATTCCTCGTCCTGTGTGTGATTTCTGCCTGGTGATCTTAAGATGTAGGTCATTTTAAGGCGCTGCCAATTATAGGGTGATCGCGCTCTCTCTCTGATGCCTAGTTCTACTCCTACATTGTCACCATGTCACCATGTCATGTGTGCTGCCAATAGGGACCACAAGTGGTTTGTTCAACACACTTTACATGGGAATGGCCTGTTGTCATCCACAGTAAACCCACTAGACATGTGCAGTTCATTACTAGTTAAAGTTGAGACAAAATTTTAGTTATTTGGAGATCTGGATGTATCCCAATTTCTGAATCACAATAGTATGGAATTTCAATGACTTAAAATAAATAACGATTTTAATATTTAAATTCGAAAATGAATTTGTCTGTGAAAATGCATTCAACTTCAAAATGAATTTGCAATTGAATTTGAAAATGAAATCAAAATTTGGGCAGCACAGTGGCCAAATGATTAGCACTTCTGCCTGGCAGTACTAGGGTCATTGGTTCGTATCCCAACTACGGCACCACCTGCCTGGAGTTTGCATGTTCTCCCTGTGACTGCGTGGGTTTCCTCTGGGTACTCCAGTTTCCACTCACACTCTAGTATGTGTATGTATGAATGTGAGTTAGGGACCTTAGATTGTACACCCCTTGAGGGTTAGGGACTGATGTAAATGTACAACATATATGTAAAGTGCTGCATAAATTGACGGCGCTATGTAAGTACCTGAAATAAAATATCCACCAAAAATACCTCACTGTCTTGAGGAATATATGTGTATGTAAAGCGCTGCATAAACTGATGGCGCTATATAAAGTAACTAATAATAAATTTGAAATGGAAACATATTGCAATAAAAACAGTAAGGTATAAAAGTGAAATAAGATGATTCTTACTTAGGCTGCTTTATAGAAAAGAATAGAAAGCAATATAATAGACAAGAATGGAATAGAACTGAATAGAATACAATATAAAAAATACACTAACATAATTGAATATAAAAAGGTACTCAATAGCATAGAAAAGAAGAATAGAATAAAACAGAATAAGACAGAAAATAAAATCAGAATAGAATAAAAGTAGAAAAGATTAGAATAGAATTCAACAGAAAATAAATAGACTATAACCACCTTCTGAAACTTGAATTTCAGATTTCTAAATTCAAATTTTAAAATTTGAATATCAAATAAAAAATGTTGAATCGATTTGAAAATAATGGCGTATACGAAATGAATCCGAAGATATGAAACATTCTGAAAATGAATCATTCAAACCTAACAAATATGATGAAACAAAATTATTAACTTAATGAATGAATCCAAAACTAAATAAATTTTTCCGTTGTGCACATCTCTAAAACCCACCCTTGGAAATAACATGAAACCATTATTGGGGTACACATGTACAGGAAGGGGCTTTGAAAAGGCAGCAGGAGGAGATCAGCAGCAAAGGCATGCAAAACAAGAAGAAAAAAAAAAAAAGTATTTTATTTTATAAATATTTTAATAACTATGACAGCTGGTTATGACAAATAGGGCACAGAGCAAACTAAATGTAATTGAGTTAGGCTTTAGATCTATTTTAGAAGTCCCTCCCACGTCTACAAACAGCCGTGACTGCGCACATTTCAGGCTGTATTTATTATAGAGTCAAACGGGTAAAATCCTTTATATGCTGAGGAGTGTCAAAGCTGCTAGCTGTGTCACTGTCAGATTTAATGTCAACACTGCTGTCCTTATGTTTGTTTTGTTATCAGTAGACACCCGAAAATTAAACATGAAATGAAAAAAATGCACACTTTCAATGTAACTTTATTTTTTTTCAAAATCACACTAAATGTTGTAAAAATATCATTTTAGTTTTCTTGTTATTAATGCCACATTATAATATATAAATATATATACAAATATATATAAATATGACACCAGAGTCTTCTGAGGTTTTGTGCAAATGCTTGCTTTATCTGCACACATGCCTAGTTGATGTGTGACGCTCTTACATGGCTAGTGCTGCCATCTTGTGCATATTCCCACACATACATTTTCAGACACCCTCCATAGAGAATAATTAGTGCAGCCAGAATTTTCAGTTACCGTAAATACAATATTCTGCATCCCTACTTAATTAAATATTACACGACATGCTGCATCCATAGCAACAAGTGATTTAGGATAGTAAGCAAGAAAACAGCAGCAGGCTAGAGCATATAAATATGACCACTAAACCAATTCTTGAAAATATATTTGAAAAGCATCTCACTTGAGCCTATTTATTGTGTATGCACAAAACATGTTTGTTTGTTTTTGGAGTGGGCAATGGGTTTAGAACTCATGCTGGGTTTTTACTGTTATCTGGGGCTTCGACAGTAGTATGAATGAGCTGAACGGGTAGGTACTTTCTGCTTTCTCAACGACCACATTTACTTACATGGCTGGCACACCCCAGACATTTTTAAGTCTCATGCATACTGCACGTTTTTTTTTTTCTTATGATGCTCTTAGGGGCTCTGCCCCTCCAGCCCTCACTGGAGCACCAGGCTGTGGAGGTGGCGTGAGGGGCTGGCTCAGGCTCTTAGTGGTGCACTGAGAGGCTGAGCCAGCTGCCGGTCAGGCATCTGGGTGAATCCTAATATTGTAGAGATACATTCAGAAACTGGAGTTGGTCTTTAACATCAACTGACAGCGGGCTTCAGTCTGCTGTCGGCTGAATCTGTGTCAGGAGTGCAGAACTAAGTGCACTCCTTTAACCCAGGAGGAGAAGTATGGCCAAAAGAGCTTTGGCATTCAGGCAAACATCCCACCAGCAAGAAAAATCCTTCCTAGCAAAATCCCCCCTATAACAAGCAATCCCCCAAATCCCCCCCATAACAATCAGCTCAGACAAAAATTTCACCCCCCTCTTTCCCCAAGTTCCTGTCCAACTAAAGATGACCATAGAGGGATCTAATCTTGCTGGTTCAGCAGGGACCGGCCAAAATTTGATCCATCTATGGGCAGTCTGATTGTACCCAGGAGCAGACTGACAACTCATGCGGCAATAGAAGATCATGGGGTCCCTGTGTCCTTGCCCAAACTCAAAAAAGCCTATGAAAAAAGGTACTAGGGGCATCTCATGGGGCCCCCTACTGACCCCAGGCCCTCGGGCAGTGCCCGAGTTTCCAAATCGTCAGTCCGCCCGATTGTACCCAAGTCATTCCATCAAGTTAATTGGGTACAACTAGCATGCAATTACTAACAAAAGATTTCCCAGCACACTTACCAGTCAGCCTGCAAAATAACCAAAACTGACACGATCAAAAAATTCACATTAAAAAACAGACGGTTTTGTATTAATAAGCCACAGTGCTCACGTCAAGGCTCCTCTGTATACTGAGGTCCTAACTCTCCAGGCACATATAACCCTTAGGACCGCAGTATACAGAGGAGCCTTGACATGAGCACCGTGACTTGTGTATATTTGCAAATATGTGCAAACAAAACCCTCTGTTTTTAATGTGATTTGTTAGAGTCAATTTGGTTGTTTTGCAGGCTGGCAGGTCTGCTGGGAAATCCTTTGTTTATACGTGGTGTGCATTGCCATTCTATGTGCACCTTACTGCAATGACTAGTGATAGGATGGGATGGGTGTTATCTTTTTGTACAACATGCAAGTGCTGCCTGCAGCTATAGCTGCTAGCTATAGACCACCTAGACCTCATCACGCACCTGACTGAAGATCTTTGGTATGTATTCTAGCTGGCTTTTGTATTCCCAGACTGCACTCTTAGAGGCACGTTCTACTGACTGTATACTCTTCTCTACACTGCTCACATGGTTCAGTTGCTTTATGATCTCCAGTGGCAATGCAATACCTTTCCCTTACTGTTTGGACTCTCACCGTGAGGTCCACCTGTGCAAAATCCTATTTATCTGTCAGGGCTCCAGTTGGCCAGTGGTCCTGGGACCTTTTCTGTTTATTTCCCTGTTGGGAACCCTTTTCTGTTGCACTGTTGCTCATCTGCCTGTCATCCAGGAGCTCACCAGTGTACATTTTTCTCCAGTTGATGCACATACCTTGGAAGTGGAACATGCTGACTTTACAGGCATAATGTTTAAACTACTATTCTCTCTTTAACATCCTGAATGACAGACATACCAGTAATCTTCTGGAATGTGAAGGGTATGCACAGCCCGTTAAAAATAACCATGATTATGCCCTCCCTCTGTAAATATCAAACTACTATTTGTGGACCTCAAGATACTCGCCTCACAAAAAGGACACGCTGAGCAGTATGCAATATTCATGGCTTGGCTCTTTGAATCATTCCACTCCTACCTCCTATTCAAGGGGGGTGAGCGTTTTGGATTCATAGATTTGATTTTCAAGTATAAGTCTTAGTTATAGATTCAGAGAGTAGATATGTTTTTCTATATTGTTACATTTTTATGCTTACCTATGTGTTGGCTACTATTAAATACCTCTGCCCTTCTCTACAATCATTCTGAGATGGCTTCTCAGACAAGCCTGATGTCCCCCTGTTACTCTTGATTGAATTTAATGGACATCTATGTACCCAGCTGGACAGACATCCACCTCCAACTGTGGGGCCACACTACAGTGGTACTACCCTCTTAAAATTTCTCCTGGAGGTTGAGTGGATGGATGTGTGGATACAGACACCCACAGGAGCGTCAATTCTCATGCTTTTGCAAATCTTGCATGACATGGTCTACAATTTATCTGTGTTTGACAAATTCACTTGGCATTCCTGCACTCACTAAAGTATGCTATGCTCCTAGGAGGGTTTTCTGAACATTCCCCCTGGTGACCTGGCTGACTACTAGATCTCGCATAATGCTATCCAAGGCTCTTTAGAAATGAAATGCCTTTTGGTTCAATTTACAACGATCACCATCTGAACCCAAAATTGCGGAATACTTTGCTCTGCATGACCAATGCCAGGGTGTGTTGAGTGCGTGGAATGTCTTTAAATGTTTAAGAGGTAATTTTATTTCATAGATAGAGGTCACAACAGCCATTAGGAAGCAGGAATATCAACTGGCCCTTCATGTGCAACAACTGGAAAGGGATATCTCTGATCCTTCAGAGACTACCAGGGGAGTGTGTTTGTCAGTTCAAGTTGTGTATAACAGTGTTATCACCTCTAAGGCAGAACAAAAGCAGTTCTTTCAAAAGATGGCATTCTATGAGGAGGGAGAGCAGATCGGTCACCTTTTCACGAAGATTGCCGGAACACAAGATTTAATTTCAATCGGGGCTTTAAAAACTGCCACTGGGCCCTCCCTGTATACTGCCATGCCTATTTCTACTTTTGATACCTACTCAGGCATTACTATCAATTGGTCCAAATCTGCTTTCTTGCCAGTGGATAGCCCAATTGACTCACCCCACCCTTTGCTCTCTGTCCAATGCAAATTACCATGTTTAAGTGCCTTAGCATTTTTATTACGCCCTCCATGACTGACTATTGTAAGCTTAACATTCTACTCTTACTACTTTGGTTCCAAGCAAAGGTCAAAACATGGAGGAAATCATGTCTCTCCCTCATGGGCAGGGCCAACCTTATAAAAATTGAGCCTTATGCCCCAGCTGTTGTATTTATGTCACAATACCCCTATTATGGTACCCTTTGTGAAGCTTCTTCACAGTTAATTCTATTTATAGGTTCTTACTCTGGAGGGACCGATCACCCAGAATCAGACTGGAGTAGTTACAGAGACCCAAAGACAACAGAGATATTCTGTTACCTAATCCGTGGCTTTATTACCTGGCCACTCAACTACAGAACCTCTGCACTAGTCTTCAGGCAAGATGTGTCAGGTTCTTCTTCTTGGGGAAAAAAAAATGGATTCACCTTAATCATGGATATAACTTTGAGTTCTGGGGTCATTGACAGCAAGAAATAAGGATTTTTTTTGGTTTACTTTTTTCTATTACTTCGCAGTAGTTTTCCAGAATCCATTCTTTGCCGGTATTCCTACATTCAAAGTTTGCTTTTATTCAGTGTCATCAATCTGTTTTAAAGGTTCCCTGTATTCTCTGATGTCAGCTGGTATATCTGACCTGTGATCCATTGTCTGTGTTGTCTGCAGGTTACTTCCTAATGATGAATCATATTCTGTGTCGCTGACATTGAAGCTGCTGAGCTGTGGCCTTTGATCTCAGCTGTCTCTGTTGTTAACTGCTAGAAGTCACAGTGTACATACACATGTATATTTTCAGTTAGGGTGAATATACAGTGTCACTTCTTGTTAGGTTAAATAAAAAATTAGATTTTAAGTTTTTCCAGACCATATATTTTTCCGAAACATTTCATTGGGTATTTTATTATTTCAAAAAGTCTAAGGAACGTGAATGTACTTTCAGTACAGGCAATAATGTGCAGCCCTTTAGGGGGACCTTAATCCCCCCTCCAGCCATTTTATTTTCCTATTTCAATTTTGGATAAGCAGTTGAAATTGCTGTCTGTGCCAACCCCATCTTCCCTGAGGATATGTCCTTTTCGCAAAGAAATAAATTAAAAGGCAAAGAAATAAGACACTTACCAATGGAATGGAATTTTAATGGCAGCAATAAAACCTTGACAGAGGTTCTGACATTTTCACACTTTTCTAATATTTTGGTTAATAGGATGTCTCTGTCTTAATAGGAGATAATTTCCATCACCCTGTCCCTGTGGACCTCTGTCATCTAGTAGGAAGTGAGGAAATCGTCCCCCCAGTGATGACGTAGACCTCAATTACATTTTGCCTAAAATTTGGCTATCAGGATTAGCTGAGTTTCATCAAGGGTATTTTGGAAAACATTGTAAGTTATGAGGTATGATGTAGATTATAGAATTATCAGTTGTCCATGGTTTTAGAACCATAACTAGAACCTTCAAGATCCCGATGCCAGAAATAATGAAGCGCCCCCCTGATCCACCTAGCACCTATTGGTCTCAGGGCCCTTGCCCTTGGTCATGGGTCCCTTCCAACTGGTCCCAGGCCTTTTCCATTGGTCTCGGGGCCACTCCCACTAATCCCAGAGCCCTTTATTCCTGTTGTGAGGCAGTCCTGTAACGGACCTTTTCTTCAGCAGAACCCCTTCTTACTGTCTAGGCCTCCCATGGTGGCAGAATGTAAGGACCTGGTCACAAGTGCTACCTGTGTGTCCATAGTAGTTTTGCCACTGCCCTGCTCATTCCTTTTCCTGCAAGTTGATCAATGGGTGCTTTAAATAGCACCTGTAAGTTATAAAGGCAGGTGTCTGGCACTTTAAAGCTTCATTGTTGAACACCCACTCGGCTCCCTCCCCGACAACTGTGGGGTTAAGTCTTTGTGGCCACTCAGCTGTCACTGCCCATGAAGTTGTAAAGATACATGAAATTCTATACCCCAACCTGTATTGTTACCCAGCATTGATGGAGTTAAATGCTTTCACATCATACTAATATGTATCCCCTGTAATGATAGCCAGAAGCCGACCATGAAATTGTGTTGCATGTATGGAGTTAACTGCCTGCTGCTTACGGCCAGCTTACTGTTGGGCTTGAGCTGTCAATGCTTGACTTGTTTCTCTTATCTGTTTTCTAGGAGATCAGGAGCCAGCACATAAGCACAAGCCGCGGGGGGTGAGCTTCTTTCCTTCCATTTTGGGGCCCTCTCACAGTGGTGGAATGCCAGGGCCAGGTAGTTCCACACTGTTTCTCTATCAATGTACTAAGTAACTTTCTTATGAAATAATTTGCTCAGTTGAGATTCTCAAGGGTTTCCATACAATGCACGTGGGTTGTGCAGGATCACTTACCATTTGCATGCAATATCTTGATTTAGAGTGACCCTGAATGATAAAAAAAAAAAAAAAGGTACAGAAGAACGTTCAATAGAAGAGCTATGGAGGGCCTATTTACATATTTGTGGTGAGTTACATGTCACACCTTAATTCATTTGAATGGGCTTCCTAACACACTAAAGAGCATTAGAAATTGTGTGTGCCCCATTTCCATCAGCACTCAACAAGTGGTAGTGCATTACTGTGCATTGTACCGCAGGTATGTTAGGGTGCCATTCAGATCATGGTAAGGCAATTCATTTTTGGTAATTAAGCCTTATACCCAATTCTCTGGGCAGCCTTCATTCATCTTTCAGCAACTGACACTTCCATGTAGTGCTAGATGCCTGTGTCCTCCCACCACAAGAATCATAAGCTTTGCCAACATCCCAAAAGAGTACAAATAACAGTTTTTCCCCTATAGTAGAGAAAGTGGGACTTTAAAGGCAACTCAATACAACATGAATATACACAAAAGGTATTTTATTACAAAAGTTATAAAATTCCACTATACATAGACAGAATAAAATAAAGAAAAAAATATTGCACAATCAAGGCAGAAAAAAAAGTTTGGTATAAAGATATACATTATAACTAAGTCCTCCTTATAGAAAATAGCTAAGCAGATATATTTTCTTCAGTAAAATACTGATGTGTTCAGAAAACATTTTTCATCAGGGATGGACTAAAGAAAAAAAATGGTACAATAGAATGGAACTCATACCACCATAAAAGGTTTAAAAAAATGTCTCCTGTTGATCACTGAACCCACCGTCTAAGCAGCACCCCCCTTGGAAAGGGCCACAGAGATCCCATACTGAGGTTGCTCAGTAAGATCCATAAGCAGAAATTAGGCCAAATAGAAAACAAAACGCCTCGTGTAACAGCAGGTGATCGCCAGCACTGCTATCTGAGGGGCACTACACATTTGTCTATTTCTATTTGTCCTAATTTCAGGCTGTGGATGTCACTGGGCAACCTCAGTGTGGGATCTCTGTGGCTCTTTCCACGGGGGGGGGGGGTGTTTAGGCAATGGCCTTTGGTGGGTTCAGCGATCAAAAGGCAGTCCATTTACATCTGACCACCTATAGAGGAGAGAGGGCTGTGCCCCTGTCTGCTCTGCATAAGTGGACAGATCCCCTGCTGAGCAAGCTGATCACAGCCAGAGTCCACCCCATGTGAAAGTTTAAAGGATCTGAAATAATTTAATGATAGCGAATGATATGAATTGATTTGGATCCTTTTGTTCGGAGAGGAGTGGCACAGTAGTCTTTGACTCTTAGATAATCAGCCAGTTTGTTGTACTAATTTTATAAAAATTTGTAAAAAATAATTTTTTTGTATTTCAATTTTATAAAAAAATGCACTACTTATGAAATGGAAATATTGTAATAAATACAACAAAGGTATAACAGCGAAGATGATTCCTACTTGTGTTTGATTCAGAGATTCTAATGGATCCACCTCTATTCAAACAAGTGAATCCAAAATTCATTTTTTTTTCTATTCATTACTTTCGTTACTCCAGTAATTATCAAATCAGCTCATTCTATTTCTCTTTATAGGTTGGACTAGCAGGAAGGGTTGCTGTTAAAAATCATACGGCCCCGTGCAGCATTTTTCACGCTATTTAAAAAAAAAAAAAAAAAGACAATTTTGAGAGGAAAATATATTTGACTTTTTGCTATTAAACATGTCCAATAAATAAATACAATTTCATCATAAATTTAGGCCAAAATGTATTCTGCTACATGTCCTTGCTAGAAAAAAATCCCAATACATGTAAATTAAATTGTCTAACATTAAAGAGTTTACAAATGGTGGTATAGATACTGAAATTGTTTTTTTCTCTTTACCGGTAATGGTGGCGATCAGTGGCTTATAGCGGGACTACGGTGGGAATTCTGACACGGACATCCCCAATGACACCTAGTGTCCAGTGCTAAAAAAAAAAAAAAAAAAAAAAAAAAAAAAAAAAAAAAAAGCACTGACGCCATACTGATGGCACTGGGCAGAAAGTGCTTAACATGAGGGGCGATCAAAGGGTTAACTATTTCACTATAAGCTGTGTCCATGTGCTTCCAATGCAGCGTGCAGGAGCTGACAGGGAGGAGAACCGTTTTGTTTATAGTCCTCCCCATCAGAGATGCTTGGCAATCACCAGGCGCCAGAGAGTAATCACTGGCTGGGACCAAATGATTGACAGCTGCAGCCGCGAGCGGTAGTCTCGTGCGCCTCCTAACCAGAAATACGAAATCACGTATATACACACACATGATTTTGTGCACCTGTGCCACCCTGTAGCAGTTAATCTGCTATAGGGCAGTCAGGAAGTGGTTAAAATTCTTTTAAATTTGATTTTATTTTAATAAAAAAACAATTTTAACACACTTTACTTTTGTATCTTTTATTGCTAGCAGAAGGGATGAACAACATGTCTTGTGATAGCATGGGCCATGACAGGTCCTCTTTATGGAGAGATATGGAGTCTATTAGATCCTCAGATTTCTCCTCTGGCCTCAAAAGCATCTGATCAAATTCGGATTGGCTTGATCACATGCTTTCATAAACTGGTAATGGTTTGTTTACATGAGACGGAAACAGGAAGTGACAAAATTACCTCCAGTAATGTTATGTACCTTATCCAGTGCAGAAAGTGTAGCAAAAAGGATCTTATGTTGGCGAAACAGGACAGAAGTTGCAAACAAGGATGAATTTGCACAGACATACCATCAAGGAACATAAAGAGGACTTCTGCACACTTGTGGGACACCATTTCGCACAACCAGACCACACTATGGGACACCTCAATGTTTTAGTTCTTAAAAGGACATTTCAAATCCATTCAGGAAAGAAAAAAACGTTTGAACTAAGAATGATAATTCTATTTGACACAAGAGATAATGGCCTGAATTTGGACATGGGATTCCTCAATCATTATCCAACAGTTTTATGACTCCCTCTGTGAGTGTTGTCCCCCCCAGTCTTCGCTTTTGCTTTGCTGTGTCTTATCTCTAGGCTAACCCTAGGCTTGTGTTTTTCTGCTTTTTTTTTCATCCCCCACATCTCTTCTAACATTCTGCTATAACTTTGTGATCAGTACTGCCTGGACCTTGAAGGGGGCATACCCCGAAAGCTTGTCCTCAAAATTGTATGTTAGTGCAAATAAAAAAAAGTATAACGTCAGTACTCAATTGTTTGTCCAAAACTAAAAACAAATTTTCTTATCATACACATCTCTACCCCAGATACAGAGGCTAGATTCTGGTCCATTCAGAATCTGGTGGAGCTGTGCATGGTAGCCAATTGGCTTCTAACTTCAGCTTGTTCAAATAAGATTTGGAAAGAAAACCTGGAAGCTGATTGGTTTCTATGCAGAGCTGCACCAGATTTTGCACTCAGGGTTCAGTAAATGAGGAAGTGTGTTTCCCTCGAAACGCGTCATTTTTCTTTGACTCTTGGCTGACACTTATGTCGGGACCCTTGGTGCCATATGGAATATATTTCCAGTGACTGTCATGTGTTATGTGATTTGTTACCTCTTGTTTGCGAGTATATTTTAATTACAATTCAATAAATTATCTGGGACAATGCGCTAGGCCAGTGTGCTCATTTAATTTTCTCTTCAGTAAATAAACCCCAGAGAGTCTTGACTCCTCTCTGCAGTGGCTGACTCCCTTATATTTATGTAGCTCACTTTACTTGCAAGTGGTTGAAGATGCTCAGATTAAAATAAAAGAAATAAAACAAATGCTTAAAAGGAGGTGATCAAATGCTTTAGGAGGTGATCAGTCTCCGCGTCTGGAATGCTCCACGGCCCCCCTCGTCCACTCTCGGTAGGCTGATCTGGTGTTCAGAACCCGGGCCCCACGTTGGGCGCCAAAATGTTTTGGACTAGGTCACCTACAGACCATTTACCGTGATCTACCAAATTAATATAGAATTACGTGCACGTGGAAGCAAGACACTGACACTGTTACAGTTTGCCAACTTTCTAAAATTCTGTTTTATTGAAGAACAGTATCATTTATAGGGCTTATGATGCAGGCAAAGCATATACATTGATTGGGTGAAAAGTCCACTCGGTTTCTGCATGCTTTTCCATCCGTGTTGATATCTTCCAATCATTGCCCCCAAAAAGACTCATTCCCTTTTATGGGAGTTGTTTACATTAAAAGATACTTTTCTCCTAATGAGTGACCTAGGGTAAGACTCCTGATGAAGGCGCCATCTTAATTATCATCATTGTTCTGTCAACCTATATCTGATTGTTTACTTGAGAGTAAGGAATTTTAAAGAACAAGAAGCAGAAAGTAGCAAGACTATAAAATTGTCATTTTACTGATCATCTAATAGAACATGGACTGTATCACAATCCACTACACTATCTCTACACTATTTATACAGTCATCACAGACACTGACCAGAGAGTATTGATGTATAACCTCTCATGGAATACTCGCCTTTTTATGAAAAGGTTTACCTTTTATCTTTATAAAAATATTTCTGAGCTTGTATATGATAGTTTACTACCCCCTAAGCTTGTCTTCAAAATTGTTTGTTCGTGCAAATAAAAAAAAAGTATAACGGACAGTACTCAATTGTTTCTATAGTTGACTACCTGAAATTCACAGTAATAAAAAAAAAAAAAAAGAAAGAAACAAGAAAATGTAATGTCTAATTTCGATCTGTTGTTGTAAAGTGGAGTACTGGCATATAGCCATCGGTTGATGTAAAAAGGGTCACGCTGGGTGGTGAAGTGGCAATAATTTCCACACATCTCATTCTTTGTAATTTTATCCTTAAAAAGTATTAGATTTACATCCCATATATTGAGTCAAGGTCAAGGATTAGATGGCGTAAGCACATGAACAGCGAAGAGCAGACAGAAGTGATTCGTTTTCCCTTAGTTTTCTTTAATATTTCATTGTGAATCTGGAATAGAACAGTGTTATAAAAATAAATGTCTTGATTTCTTTACGTTTTGGAACAGATGTATAAAATCCTATACTGTTCGAAAAATCGTACAATATATACAGAATTTAGAGGGTTTTTTTACATTAATAAAAAGGTAACAATTGTAATCAACCCTGCCAGCATTAAATAGGTTGTCTCAACTCTCTAAATGATACTTTGTCTGAATAGTTTGGTCTGCTAAAGTAAGCTGAAAAATAAGACTTACTGGCTGGATCACCAGGTGAAAATAAAGGAAAAACACCTACAAAAAGAAAACTAATGCAGCCACCAGATCTAAGAACTGATGAGTTGAGATTTTTTTTGTTTTGGGTTTAATATCACTTTAACTGCCAGTAGAGGATGTACACAGCTGATAATTGTAATGAATGTAACATCAAAGCAAATTAGCCATTCATAAACCCCTCTAGTGTTAGTAACTGGCAGTAACCTGCATATCAAGGGGGAGATGAAACTACTAAAGTGATGAGAGAAATGGCCTAGAGTTATTCCAGGTGCATTTTTAGATTGTACATCCAGTGTATGCTGGATATGTGGACTGTATTCTTGCTAGAATCATGAACAGAAGAATTTAGGATTCCAAAGGGATTCATTGGGATTTTGATTATTATAGTATTGGACTAGTCATTGGTTCTGGAATTCAAAAAAACACCAACACACTCTTTGGAATAGAACTGAAGTTTTTTTTAGAAGTTGCTTAACCGGATCCTCTCCAGCCAATAGCAAAAATGATGGCCGAGCGGGATTGTCGATCCGAGTAGGCATCATATGACATCCTTCTGGATCGGGCCTCGCACGTGCCTGTTGTGAGATCTGTCACCAGTTATGTACCTCGGACACAGCCGATGACATGTGTACTGGCCCGTTGCCTGTACCATGCGACCGCTGTGGCAGATCACAGCAGGCCACATGACAATTGTAAACAATGGATAGCTTCCTTTCATGCCATCCATTGTATACAATTGTCTCAATAGCTGTGATTGGTTACAGTGATAACATGTACAGACTGGGCCAATCACAGCCGATGTGTCATGTGATTAGCTTTGGCCAATCACAGCTAATCACAACCTGAATCGATTTCATTCAGTTAAATGTTTGCTTATAGCAAATACATTTGATATAAGCAATGTGTAAAGAAAAATACTGATCACTTCCTTAGGAGTAGTACATTACTATAGTAAAAAAAAGTAAAATCGTAAAACAGAACATTTAACCATTAGCCGCCCGGCCAATGGCCGTTTGGCGGCTTGAAAAGCGCTGCAGCTTTCCGGGTGCACGCCATTTGGCGTGCTCCCGCACATGCGCGGTTTGCGCGGTTGCAGAGCGACGCAGCAGTGCGATCTGTCACCGCCCGTGCACCTCGGACACGGCCGATGACAGATCCGAGTACCGGCTCCCGTTGCCGGTACCATGTGACCTGCCGTGACCAATCACAGCAGGTCACATGACAGTTGTATACAATGGATGGCTTCATTCATGATGCCATCCATTGTATACTAGTGCCTAGCTGTGAATGGTCACAGCTAATCACATGCACATGTCATGTGATTAGCTGTGACCAAATCACAGCTAAGCACAAAAAAAAAAAAAAGCTGAATGAATCGATTTCATTCAGGTAAATGCTTGCTTATAGCAAAGTAATTCTTTGCTATAAGCAAATTGTGTAAAAAAAAAAAAAAAAAAAAATACTGATCACTTCCCCAAAGTAGTACAGTTACTATGGTAACATTGTACTATTTTGGTCATAGTAAAATATGAAAAAAAATCTTAAAAAAAATAAAAACGTAATAAAAAATTAAATATAATAATAATAAAAAAAAAAAATATATATATTTTTTTTTCATACTGTCACCAGTCAGTGTCGCTGTTCACCGCCATGCCAGTTATATGATGACGCTGTACTGCACTGGTGACAGTATGTAAAAAAAAAATAGTGAAATTTTTTTTAATTTTTTCATTTTCCGAAAAATGACAAAAAAATACAACTTCAAAAAACTCGCCATGCCTCTTATGAAGTACGTCGGACTGTCTACTCTGCAAAAAGGGGTCATTTGGGGGATATCTGTACTGTTCTGACATTCTTGGACCTCAAGATATTAGATTGGCTGTCAGTACTTCAGGATTGATCAATATTCAGATCTATACCATAGTTTGTGAACTCTATAACTTTCCTACAAACTAAAAAATACATCCTAATTTGGGTTATTTTCACCAAAGACATGTAGCAGAATACATCTCGGCCTAAATTTATGAAGAACAATTATTTATTTGTAAACTTTTATAACAGAAACAAAGAAAAATGTGGTTTTTTTTCAAAATTTTTGGTCTTTTTTTGTTAATTTAGCAAAAAATAAAAACCCCAGCGGTGATTAAATACCACCAAAAGAAAGCTCTAGTTGTGTGAAGAAAATGATCAAATTTTAGTTTGGGTACAATGTTGTATGACCGCGCAATTGTCATTCAAAGTGTGAGAGCGCTGAAACCTGAAAACTGGCCTGGGCAGGAAGGTGTAAAATTGCACGGTATTGAAACGGTTAATTTAAAAAATTTTACCTTTTTTTCCCATACTTTATTCAGTGTCCCTGATCACTGCCACACCAGTTCTATGATGCTGTACTGCACCGGTAACAGTATGTAAAAAAAGAAAATTGGGAGAAAAGCTCATTTTTTCATTTTCCAAAGAATAAAAATAACTTCAAAAAAAAAAAAAACTCGCTATGCCTCTTAATACCTTAGACTGTAAACTTTGCAAAAAGGGGTCCTTTGGGGATATCGGTACTGTCATGACTTTTTTGGGCCTCAAGAAATTAGATTGGCCGTCAATACTTCAGGATTGACAGATTTTAAGATACTGTATATACTATAGTTTATGGACTCTATAGCTTTCCTACAGACTAAATAAACACTGATTTAGGTTATTTTCACCAAAGAAATGGTTACTCCCATTGTGTGATGTCAAACCAGACGCAATGCAAATTGTCACTTCCTGTTTGTCTCATGTAAAACCATTACAGGTTTGTGAAAGCATGTGATCAAGCCAATCCTAGTTTGATCAGATGCTTTTGAGGCCAGAGGAGAAATCTAAGGATCTAATAGACTCCAGATTTCTCCATAAAGAGGACCTGTCATGGCCCATGCTATCACAAGGCATGCTGTTCATCCCTTCTGATAGCAATAAAAGAGGTAGAAAAGTAAAGATACAGTGTATAAAATTGTTTATTAAAATAAATAAAATCAAATGTAAAAGAATTTTAACCACTTCCTGACCACCCTATAGCAGATAAACTGCTACAGGGAGGCACAGGTGCACAAAATCATGTGAGTATATAAACATGATTTTGTATTTCTGAGCAGGTGGAGGGCGAGACCCCCATTCGCGGCCGCAGCTATCATTGGGTCCCAGCCAGTGATTACTCTCCGGTGCCTGGTGATTGTCGAGCACCTCCGATGGGGAGGACTGTTTGTAAACAAACCAGTTCTCCGTCAGCTCCTGCACACTGCTTTGGAAGCACACGGACACAGCTTATAGTGAAACAGTTAACCCTTTGATCTCCCCTCATGTTAACCCCTTCCTGCCCAGTGCCATTAGTACAGTGTCAGTGCTTTTTATTTGCACTGATCACTGTATTGGTGTGATTGGGGATGTCAGTGACACCAAGTTAGTTTCGCCCAGTGTCAGAATGTCAGAAGTCGCTGATCGCTGCTACTACAAAAAAAAAAAAGTAAAAACGCTATAACTTTCACGTAAACCAATTTACATGTATTGGGATTTTTTTTCTTTAGCAAAAGACATGTAGCAGTAAACATTTTTGCAAATATTTATGACAAAATTTTTTAAATGTTTTTACTGGACATGTTTAATATTTAACCAAGCCCTAATTGTAAATCATTTTTGGCAAATCTATACTGAACGAGGGTGCATTTCCCTAAGCACCATCTGGCCAATTGATGAATCTAAAATATAACCTTTATTCAAATATATAAAAATATAGCTCAGCTGTAATTAATGCCTATTGAAGTGGAATGTACTGCACACAATATAACTGGATACCATTGCAATTGTTTACCTTACATCCAAATGGTTGATAACAGAAGACCAAAATCAAATACCATATCGTTTTGATGAAGTGACGGCATACAAGGAGGTACTGTAGTTTGAATAATCTCTATTAAGGAAATGGAGTTACCCCATGGACAAACTAATTGAAGAGTATAATCTATCTTGCTACAGATATGTAGTAAGGGTACACTCATCCACAGGCTTAAATGTCAGCCTCACATGGAAAAGCCCCAAACATCACCATATGGGCAGCCCAATGGCTCAGTGGTTAGCACTTCTGCCTGGTAGTGCTAGGGTCATTGGTTCAAATCCCAACCACAGCACCACCTGCTTGGAGTTTTCATGTTCTCCCTGTGCCTGCATGGGTTTCTTCCAGGTACTCCTGTTTCCTCCCACACTCCAAAGACATGCTGGTAGGTTAATTGGATCCTGTCTAAATTGTCCCTAGTATGTGTATGTATGAATGTAAGTTAGGGACCTTAGATTGTATGCCCCTTGAGGGTTAGGGAGTGATGTAAATGAACAAATATGTAAAGCACTGCGTAAATTGACGGTGCTATTCAAGTACCTGAAATAAATAAATAAAATATCCACAGATATGTAGTAAGGGTACACTCATCCACAGGCTTAAATGTCAGCCTCTTATGAAAAAGCCCCAAACATCACCATATCCACCAAAAATACCTCACTGTCTTGAGAAATGCAAATAATGCACTGTAAAACACAGTACAGACCTCTCCAAAAAAAAAAATGGGGGGAGAGGAGTGAATACCATGTGCATTCAAAAAGTGCTCCCAAAGAAAACAAAAAGACTCTACATGTTCCGCTCCAGAAAACAGAGCTTTGTCAGGAGTATAAAGAATTAAAATAGGCCACATAGTGGCTGGACGTTGTGCTCAGCTGCACATGGTGGAAAAAATGGCACCTATTGTTTGTTTCACCTCTATATATAGAGATAACCATTAAAATGGCCCCCGCACATGCTCAGTTCCTCAACAGACACCATCTTGTAGACAAAGAACTGCACATGCTCAGTTCCTCAACAGACGCCATCTTGTGGACACAAAACAACCCTACAGCAGCACATCAGTCCACAACACAGTAGACACTGCTGGCGCTCTCAAGCACTGTTAATGCCCCACTAATAACAGATCAAAATTACAGTTCATACCATTATATAGCATTTATGGAGCAAAAATCAAACAAAAAGCACAGAATCCCTAATCACACACAAAAGGAAGGAAGGTGAATCCTTCATGTAAACCATGGGGTGCTCTTGAGCCTAAACAGAAAATGCATTTTGCTTCAAGTTTCAAAAGTCATTTATCTAGGTCTCCTTTTCTAGGTATCAGTTCATATTTGTCAGTAATTCAAAAGCCTAAGAGGTCAGCCTTACCATCATGTTTTTGTATCATGTGTCTTGCTACTGGTCCATCCTTGTTTCGAGCAATATCGTTCACATGTTCAAGAATTCGTCTCTAAAAGGGGCAAATTGTTTTTCATACATATATTAAAGCATGGGCATTTAAACCACTTGCCTACAGGGCACTTATACCCCTTCCTGCCCAGGCCAGTTTTCAGCTTTCAGTGCTGTCACACTTTGAATGACAATTGCGCGTTCATGGAACACTGTGCCCATATGAAATTTTTATAATTTTTTTGAGACATATAGAGCTTTCTTTCGGTGGTATTTATTCACCTCTGGATTTTTTATTTTTTGCAAAACAACCCAACAACTGAAAATTTTGAAAAAAAAAGTTTTTTTCTTAGTTTTTGTTATAAAATTTTGTAAATAAGTTATTTTCTCCTTCACTGATGTGCACTAATGAGGCTGCAGTGATGGACACTGATAGGATGCACTGATGGGAACTGATAGGTGGCACTGATGATGAGGCAATAGTAGGTGGCACTGATGGGCATTGACAGACATCACTGATGGGCACTGAAAGGCAGCACTCATATATGGCACTGACTGGCACTGTTAGATGGCACTGACTGGCACTGTTAGGCTGCACTGATAGGCGACACTGACTGACACTGATAGGTGGCACTGACTGGCAGCACAGATAGGTGGCACTGACTGGCATTGATAGGTGGCACTGACTGGCACTGATAGGTGACACTGAAAGGCAGCTCAGGTGGGCACTGATATGTGGCATTGGTAGGCACTGATATGTGGCATTGATGTAGCACTGATGGGCACTGGCAGGTGGCATTGATGAGCACTGACAGCTGGCATTGATGGCCACTAACAGGTGGCACTGCTGGGGCTACACTGATCATCAGGGCACACTGATCATCAGTGCCCTGATGATCAGTGTACATGTGTACAGAGCCGATTACCGTCTCTCCTCTCCTCTCGAGCTGTCAGCCTGACAGCTCGTGAGGAGAGAAATGTCGATAACTGGCATTTCTCTATTTACATGCGATCAGCTGTGATTGGACACATCTAATCACATGACCGAGCTGAAATCTTCAGCTCTTTCCATTGATTCCACTGCGCTCCTGGAGCCACGCATGCGCGGTTAGACTGGGAGGATGTCGTATGATGTCCTCCCAGAAAGAGAGAACCACCTTGGGCCCGTCATTACCTTATATGGTGGTCGGGAGGCAGTTAAAGCATAAATCCCCCTCTCTGTGCTGCAATTATAGAAATCTTTTTAGGATTAACAAACTCCTTTGTATTGTTCAAGAAAGTACATGCCTTACAGTGACCACACCTGAAGCTACCTTTTGGTTTCTTTGGTAGCCAAGTGTGTTTATTGATGTTTTAGAGGGTTTTTTTCTAGATGACTGTGTACTAAGATGTCTCTCAAATTCCTGCCCCATCTGTAGGTTATCTTGGGGTCTTTAGGTAGGAACTGTGATAGATATTTGTCCTCATGCAAAATGTTCCAATATCGCTTTATGATGTTGTAAATCTGATCGATTTGAATATTTACCTATGATACGCATGCCTTGCTGGTCATCCATTTTTATGCTTTTCTGACCCAGCAGAGATTCACTTGGAACCCTTTTCACTTTCTCATAGGATTTAATCAAATCAGTCTTAAGAAAGCCACGTCTCATAAATCTGTCAAACAATTTTTGACTCTCCATTTGGAATGTCCCTTCCTTTGAGCAATTTATCTTTGCTCTCATAAATTGACCAGTGGGAATTCCTCTTTTTAAGACTGCTGGATGTGAACTTCTCCAATCTAATCGTGGAGGTCGGTTTTTGATAGATTGTTGTATTAATATTGCCTCCTTCACCCCTTTTATTCCAAGTCCAAAAAATGTATGCTATCATATTTAATTTCACTCGTGAAGTACATCCCAATATTGTTTTGATTCAAGGTGGCTACAAATTCTACAAACATCCTTTTGACCCTGCCATAATATGAACACATCATCAATGAATCTTGCCCACTTGAGAATGTGTGATGTAAAACGCTCTAATTACTCTACAAAGACCATAGTACACTCCCACAACCCAAGAAGAAGATGTGCATACATAGGTGCATACGATGAACCCCTCACAGTACCTCTGAGCTGTCTATATGCTTTGCCATCAATTAGGAAAAAATTGTGTTCCAATACAAACTGCAAAAGTTGGAGAGTGAATGTGGTATGGTTATCAAATAGTTTGCCACTGGTTTCCAGAAAAGATTTACAAGCTTTTAGGTCCAAGTCATGACTAATATTACTATATAAACCCTTCACATCTAGACTAGCTAACCACACATCATCTTCCATTGTGATATCTATTAGTCTGTTTACAAAGTCTCGTGTATTGTTGATATAAGAAGGCAAACAATATACAAATGGATGCAGGATATAATCTAATATTTGCTTGCTTCTTCTGTGAGATGGTTATTGCCCAAGATGAAAGGATGGCCAGGGGGGTTTTCTTTATGTTTGTATAACTTAGGTAAGGTATAAAAAGTTGCAATAGTTGGATATGCATTCATAATAAAGGTACCTTCATCTTTGGAGAGGATCACTTCTTCAACAGCCCTCTTCAAAATAGAGTTCAACTCACTCAAATATTTGGGGGTTGGATCATTCTGAAGTATTTCATAGTTATCCTCATTGCTTAATAACTCATAACACATTTTCAAATAAAATGCTCTGTCCATCAAGACTATATTTCCCCCTTTGTTGGTTGCCTTTATATCTACTTCTTTATTACTATGCAGATCTTCCAATGCCTTCCATTCAGAATAAGTCATATTTAGAGATGAGCGAATTATTCAAAAATTCGATTCGGCTGATTCGCCGAATTCGCGGAATAAATTTGATTCGAGGCGAATATATTCGTTGCGAATTTAACTTATAAAAAGGGTGTTTCTAGGCTTCAGAGAGCCTTTATATTAGTGCAGAACACTGTACCTTTAATTTAAATGCCCTTGGAGTCTGCTGGGGAAGAGAAATAATACTGACAGTCAGTATGACATGCAGATGAGTGCCGTCGATCTTAGAATCACCGCACACTTCACTCATTTGGGCAGTCACGGGGCCAAAACCAGAGTGTGGAGCCACAGTGTGGCGGTGGAGGCAGCAGCAATGGAACACCATACAGCACCCTATCACAAAATGGAACCCACCAACAGTGTAAGGAGACCTGAAAGTGGCACATGGCAGAGTCTGGCGATGAAGTCAGCAGCAATGGCAGGCCGTACAGGGACCCATGACACACTCTGGACCTGGCAGCAGCAAGAGGAGGCGGTACAGGGGCCCATGGCAGAGTGGCGAAGCGTAAGCAGCTTAAATTGAAGGCCATACAGAGGCCTATGTTAAAAATAATAACATGTTTGGGGCATGATTCATGGCGGATTTAGTCAGTTGTGTCAGGAACTGGTGGTTTGAAATCCAGACTAATCCACGCCTGATTCATTTTCACAAACGTGAGTCTCTCCACACTTTGGGTGGACAGTCGTGTCCTCCGCGGAGTTACAATACCTCCTGCTGCACTAAACACGCGCTCCGATGCCACGCTACTGGCCGGGCATGACAGCCTTTCAAGGGCAAATTCAGCTAGTTGGGGCCAAAGGTCAAGTTTCGTTGCCCAGTAGTCAAGGGGATTGTCTACCTCGGTTGGCAGGGTGCTGTCCAAGTAGGCCCGAGCCTGTTGTTTGAGGTCCTGCTCCAGGTCCACCTGATGCTGCTGCTGCTGCGGCTGGTTAGTAGTTTCCTCACTGCGCTGGTGAAGAAAGCTACTCATCATCGACTGCAGACTGAGGCAGCCGCTGCTGGTGGAGCTGCCACTGCTCCTACCACCCCACCCCTCCCCTGCTGCCATGGCAGCGGAACGCGAGCGCACAGGGCCCACAGTGTCTGAGGATGGACGTTGGCGCAGAAAGGCAGAGACCAACTGACTACATAGGTGGTTTTTATAGTACGTTATTTTGGCCTCCCTCTCAGCAGGTGTGAAAAAGGCCACCATTTTTGAACGGTAGCGAGGGTCCAACAAGGTGGACAGCCAAAAGTCATCCCTCTGTCTGATGGTTATTATTCGGCTGTCGCTGCGCAAGCAACCGAGCATGCTATGGGCCATTTGTGTCAAGGAATGCGAGGGACTCCCTGCCTCCATCTCCACAGCATACTGCCACGGTGCGTCTGGGTCCTCTGTCTCCTCCTCCTCCTCCTCTACCAGATGCTCCTGCTCCTCCACTCCTGTCCGCTGAGTGGAAAAACCACCCATTTCACTCAATAATTCCTGAACACCAATGTCCTCCTCTACCTCCTCCTCTTCTTCCTGTCCTGCCCCCACAGGGGTCATGTGGCGTTGAGATCTGTGCGCCATGTCTACCGCACCCTGACCAGCCATTGTTAACAGCATTTGTTCCAGGACGTGCAACAGAGGAATGACGTCGTTCATCCCATAGTCCTGCTGACTCACGAATAGCGTGGCCTCCTCAAAGGGCCTGAGCAAGCGGCAGGTGTCACGCATGAGCTGCCAATGGCTGACATCTAAGTTACACAGGGGAGTACCTTTATCCGCTTGAAACATCAGAAAATCAGTGATGGCCTTTCGCTGTTCGTAAAGGCGGTCTAACATATGTAGGGTTGAATTCCACCTTGTTGCAACGTCGCAGATCAGGCGATGCTGTGGAATTCCGTTCTGCCGCTGCAGCTCAAGGAGGGTGTGCTTTGCAGTGTAGGAATGGCTGAAATGCATGCAAAGTTTACGTGACATTTTAAGGATGTCTTGCAGTGGGATGGTGGATTTTAGGAACCGCTTGACAACCAGATTGAACATGTGAGCCATGCATGGCGCATGGCACAACCTTCCTTGATGCAGAGCAGACACCATGTTGTTTCCGTTGTTGGTCAACATGGTTCCGATTTTCAGTTTGCGCGGAGACAGCCATCTGTCGATTTCTCTGTTCATTACACTCAGAAGTTCCTCCCCTGTGTGACTACGTTCGCCAAGGCATACCAGGTGCAGCACAGTGTGACACCGTTGCGCCCTGCACATGTGATATGCCGGTCGGGTAATGGGACTTGGCACGGGGTGGCGGCTGAGGACACGGCGGAAGAAGAGGTGGTAGAGGCGGACATCTTTGCTGGACCAAGGACGTGCAAACGTGGAGGCAAAAGCGGCGTGACCTGTCCAAGTTGCTGGTGCGGCTGTGCCGGCACCACGTTTACCCAGTGGGCCGTAAATGACATGTACTGTCCCTGACCGTAGTTACAGCTCTACACGTCAGCGCTGCCGTGCACTTTGGCAGAGACCGACATGCTCAAAGACTGGCCCACCATCTCTTCTACATGTGAATGCAGGGCTGGCACTGCCTTTTTGGCGAAGAAATGCCGGCTTGGCACTCCCCAACCCGGCTCGGCACAAGCCATCATTTCTCGGAAAGGTGCTGAGTCCACCACTTGGAAAGGGAGGGACTGCAGCACCAGCAACTTGGACAGGAGGACGTTCAGCTTCTGCACCGTCGGGTGCGTGCTCGCAAACTGTTGTCTCTTGGAAACGGATTCCAAGAAAGACTGCTGACGGAATCCGTGAAGAGGAGTAGCAGGAGAAGGAGCATCTGAACGAGCGGAAGATGCCAACGAGCAACAACTCCCCTCAGCAGAGGTGTTGGAGCCTTGACTGGCTGATAGAGGGCGATTGACGTCGGGTGACGGAGCAAGTAACGGAGCGGGTGATGGAGCGGGGGCTGGGGCAGGCAGAACCGCCGTATCTTTATCACGGTTTTCCCAGGCCACCGAATGGCGACGCTGCATATGCTGACGCAACGCTGTAGTCCCAACATGGGCCCCCTGGCCACGCTTGACTTTCTGGCCACATAGTCGACATACGGCTACGTTTACTTCCTCGGGCGGCTTGACGAAAAATTGCCACACCGCCGAGTAGGAAACTTTGCCCCCGCTACTCCTCACTGGCTGACTGCTACTTCCTCCGTGCACACCGGCACCACTACTGGCCGTGGTGGTAGGCTGCAGTGGAGCTGGTGCTCTACTCCGTGGCCGTTTGCCTCCACTGACACTGCTGCGACCCTGCTGCCTCCTGGGCAACCCACCGACTGTTTTGCTCGCTGGCAAGCTGGCAACCTCTTCTCCTGATGATGCGGAAGCAATAGCCTGATGACGACGAGGCTGCCAAGTGCGATCAGCCTCATCATCATCAATTAGGGTCTCTGCGTCACTACTAGCCCCCTCGGCTGCATGTGGGTCAGGAGACAGACCTGTCTCTAGACTGGCTACCGAGCCACTCTCCTCGCCAGTACTTCTTCGCCTGGCTGCTGAAGAGGCGGATGTCTCCCCCCGTTCCTGACCGCCCTCTGTTAGCTCTTCCTCACTGTACAGTGGGGCTGAGCCCACAGCATGCGATACTTCGCTTGGTGAGGGAACACCAAAGGACAGGGACAGGTAGGGGACACGTGATTTCAGTGGGCTTGCTCCCGGGCCATGCCAACTAACGGTTGTGTCTGACGTACCCACCGACCGTTGGCTGAAGGTGTCAGAGGTGACCTGGGAAGAGGAAGACGAACGAGTCAACCAATCGATGACGGCAGGGTTGTCGGTGGAGACACGACCGCTGGATGACACCGGGAGCACTGGCCTCTGGCTGCGACTAGTGCTGCCTCGACCCCTTCCTCTGCTGCCACGTCTGCTCGCTCCTGAAACATTGCCTCCTCCGCCACTCCTCTGCGTGTTGTCTGACATACTCTTTAATTCAATAGTGGTTGTGAAGCAGAAAGTAACAATTCTGTGTCCCTGAGTAACGATTCTGTGTCCCTGAGTAACAATTCTGTGTCCCTGAGTAACAATTTTGTGTCCCTCAGTAACGATTCTGTGTCCCTGAGTAACAATTCTGTGTCCCTGAGTAAAAATTCTGTGTCCCTGAGTAACAACTCTGTGTCCCTGAGTAACAATTCTGTGTCCCTGAGTAACGATTCTGTGTCCCTGAGTAACGATTCTGTGTCCCTGAGTAACAATTCTGTGTCCCTGAGTAACAATTCTGTGTCTGTCCCTGAGTAACGATTCTGTGTCCCTGAGTAACAATTCTGTGTCCCTGAGTAACGATTCTGTGTCCCTGAGTAACGATTCTGTGGCCCTAAAGTCTCTGTGGCCCTAACTCTGTCCCTAATACAGACAGGTCTGTCTCTCTTGAATGACCGGAGGCTAATGGAGAATTCTAAGATGGCCGCGATTTATAGCTCCACCGTTACACAGTGCTGGCTGGCTGTCTGGCTGCTGATTGGCTAATGCGATCACATGTCATGAATGAATGCATTATGGGTCAGCGCGCCTTGTCTGCGCGCCTTCCCAGAGATCCCCGCTCCGTCGCCACACATGTCGCCGCCATTTTTGGGAAAATTCGATTCGTGCATCCGAAGTTTGCTCATTTTCGGATTCGGCGCAAATCGAATTTTTCTTAATCTTCGAAACGAATTCCACTTCGTCATGTTCGATTCGCTCATCTCTAGTCATATTATATGATTTATTTTTCCTCTGCCTTTTTTTTTTGGAGGGGTCTGCACTGAGTTTTACAGTACATTATTTGCATTCCTCAAGACAGTGAGGTATTTTTGATGGACATTTTATTTATTTATTTCAGGTACTTGTATAACACCGTCAATTTACGCAGCACTTTACATATTTGTTGTACATTTACATCAGTCCCTAACCCTCAAGGGGCATACAATCTAAGGTCCCTAACTCACATTCATACACACACATACTAGGGCCAATTTAGACAGGATCCAATTAACCTACCAGTATGTCTTTGGAGTGTGGGAGGAAACAGGAGTACCCGGAGGAAACCCATGCAGGCACAGGGAGAACATGCAAACTCCAGGTAGTGCTGCCGTGGTTGGGATTCGAACCAATGACCCTAGTACTACCAGGCAGAAGTGCTAACCATTTAGCCATTGGGCTGCCCATATGGTGGTGTTTGGGGCTTTTCCATGAGAGGCTGACATATAAGCCTGTGGATGAGTGTACCCTTACTACATATCTGTAGCAAGATAGATTATACTCTTCAATTAGTTTGTCCATGGGGTAACTCCATTTCCTTAACAGAGATTATATATTCCATCTGATAGGCTTAGAATTAAACTGCAGTGTCTTTTTTATGCCGTCACTTCATCTAAAATGGTATGGTATTTGATCTGGTCTGGTGTTATCAACCATTTGGATGTAAGGTAAACAATTGCAATGGTATTCAGTTATATTGTTGTGTGCAGTACATTCCACTCCTATGGGCATTAATTACAGCTGAGCATACATTTTTTATATATTTGAATAAAGGTTATATTTTAGATTCATCAATTGGCCAGATGGTGTTGTGATAGATATCTTGTGCCTACAATCATTTTTAACATTATTGTGAACTTCTGATAATTGTCTCAATTCCTGCAACTTATTTACCATCTGTTGCATCACCTCAATACCCCTCTTAGAAGGTTTCCTGTAGATGTTTATGGAAATATGGCCACCTGGCTGGATAAGCCCTGGAGTCATCATTTCTAACACCTCCTAGGGAGTATTGTCATAGATCTTCCTGCAGGAACTGGCTTCAAAGGAGGTATGCTTCACTGGACATTGGCCTATGCAGTTGGCCAATGTCTTTCACAAGTCACAGAGCCCTCCTTTGAACAGAAATAGCAAAATATTGGAACTTATTGAAGGGTGTGCCTTTACTTGGAATGGAGGTGGAGGGGGTATAAAAGTATGCCATTGCTCAATTTCTGTTTCTCTCTCTTTGGAAGCCCAGCCATCAGGATGTCTGCCTAACGTATTATTCTATGTTTCTTTTCTGTAACTTTCTTTCCTGTAGTCAGCTCTTTGTACTGGTAACATTCTGTATTTGCATTGTAATATTACTACTTTTAAAGTTATACCGGCTACATTATATTTTGTTATATTTGATTAATAGCAAGCTTCTTTTCTGTGTAAATAAATTAGATCTTTTTTTTGCACAGTTATCATTTGGTATTAACTTTATTGGTATTAGCTGTATCAGGATTGGTTAAATTCATGTATAGACAAAAGGTTGTAATCACTTATTACATTTATAATCTTAGATAGAACCAAGTAAATAAGTGCAGTAGCAAAACCACCAAAACAGTGCATAGGGAACTGCAACCTCGTTCAGTATAGATTTGGACATGTTTAATAGCAAAAAGTCAAAAATATTGTGTTTTTCTTAAACTTGTCAGTCTTTTCTTTTATAGTGCAAAAAAAATAAAACCGCACAGACAATCAAATACCACTGAAAAAAAGCTCAATTCATGGGAAAAAAAGGACGCAAATTTTATTTGGGTTCAGTGTTGCATGACCGCTTAATTGTCAGTTAAAGTAACGCAGCGCCGTAACCGGGAAAAATGGCCTGGTCAGGAAGGGGGATAAATCCTCAGGAGAGCACGTGGTTAACATATTGTGAGTAAATCTTTAATTGATTTGCTTCATACATGTCTCCATCTCCTTCAACATGTATTGTACTCTTTATGTTTGTGTTCCTAGTTTCTTAATTGGAGGACACACCTACAAGGCCAGTAAGAACAATTGAGAGCAAAGGAGATCAACTCAGCAGTGTTGGTTTGGAAACAGATTTTTGGAGACAGATTATCCTCATTAGAACAAGTGTTAATTGGTGCAGACAGTAACTAATTTTTGTTTGTTTTGCAAGTAACTGTTCTTTTGGGACAGAGTCACTTTAAGCCATCACATAATAAGTGTAATGAATTACAGAATAAATTCACATGATTAGAATAAAGAAATTTGAGAAGAAACAAAATGCCAGCTATCCCTTAGTTATGTATATCCATCTCCAAATCAGAATTTCTCCTACTTACCAAAGAATTGATACCTTGATGAAAAAAGTCAATCCAAAAATAAAATAAGGAGTCTGACACTATTTTTTTCCAGGAAAGAAAAATGAAAATCAAACTCAGTTACCATCAATGACAAAATGTTTACTATGTGTGCTGTATCTGTTTTTGAAACTAACTGCAATTGTGGATCGCTGATGAACTTATTCTGGGGAGACCCAGACTCAGTCCCAAATTTATTTTATGAAAGCGTTTCAATCATTTGGGCAAGCACTTCAGTGCTATCATCAAAAGACCAAGAACTCAAGGAAATAATTAATTCTTTGTCTCCAAGGAAAACTTTCATACTATGAGTGATGCAGATATTGTAAGAATAATTTGAAGCCGTAGCCTAATTTGTGATTAAAGATGAGTGAATAATGCTAAACAATGTTTGCAATTTAGTTACTACTGTATGTGTTTTAAAGGGTAACTATTAGAGATGAGCGAATCGAACTTGGCGAAGTGTAATTCGTTTAGAAGATTAGGAAAAATTCGATTCGCGCCGAATCCGAAAATTAGCAGACTTCGGATGCGCGAATCGAAATTTTCCAAAAATGGCGGCGACATGTGTGGCGACGGAGCGGGGATCTCTGGGAAGGCGCGCAGACAAGGCGCGCTGACCCATAATGCATTCATTCATGACATGTGATCGCATTAGCCAATCAGCAGCCAGCCAGCCAGCACTGTGTAATGGTCGAGCTATAAATTGCGGCCATCTTAGAATTCTCCATTAGCCTCCGGTCATTCAAGAGAGACAGATCTCTCTGTATTAGGGACAGAGTTAGGGCCACAGAGACTTTAGGGACACACAATCGTTACTTAGGGACACAGAATTGTTACTCAGGGACACAGAATTGTTACTCAGGGACACAGAACTGTTACTCAGGGACACAGAATTGTTACTCAGGGACAGACACAGAATTGTTACTGAGGGACACAGAATTGTTACTGAGGGACACAGAATTGTTACTCAGGGACACAGAACTGTTACTCAGGGACACAGAATTGTTACTCAGGGACACAGAACTGTTACTCAGGGACACAGAATTGTTACTCAGGGACACAGAATTGTTACTGAGGGACACAGAATTGTTACTCAGGGACAGACACAGAATTGTTACTGAGAAACACAGAATTGTTACTGAGGGACACAGAATTGTTACTCAGGGACACAGAATTGTTACTCAGGGACACAGAACTGTTACTCAGGGACACAGAATTGTTACTCAGGGACACAGAACTGTTACTCAGGGACACAAAATTGTTACTCAGGGACAGACACAGAATTGTTACTGAGGGACACAGAATTGTTACTGAGGGACACAGAATTGTTACTCAGGGACAGACACAGAATTGTTACTGAGGGACACAGAATTGTTACTGAAGGACACAGAATTGTTACTCAGGGACAGACACAGAATTGTTACTCAGGGACACAGAACTGTTACTCAGGGACACAGAATTGTTACTCAGGGACAGACACGATATTGTTACTGAGGGACACAGAATTGTTACTGAGGGACACAGAATTGTTACTCAGGGACAGACACAGAATTGTTACTGAGGGACACAAAATTGTTACTGAGGGACACAGAATTGTTACTGAGGGACACAGAATTGTTACTCAGGGACACAGAATTGTTACTCAGGGACACAGAACTGTTACTCAGGGACACAGAATTGTTACTCAAGGACACAGAACTGTTACTCAGGGACACAGAATTGTTACTCAGGGACAGACACAGAATTGTTACTGAGGGACACAGAATTGTTACACAGGGACAGACACAGAATTGTTACTGAGGGACACAGAATTGTTACTCAGGGACACAGAATTGTTACTCAGGGACACAGAACTGTTACTCAGGGACACAGAATTGTTACTCAGGGACACAGAACTGTTACTCAGGGACACAGAATTGTTACTCAGGGACAGACACAGAATTGTTACTGAGGGACACAGAATTGTTACTGAGGGACACAGAATTGTTACTGAGGGACACAGAATTGTTACTCACGGACACAGAATTGTTACTCAGGGACACAGAACTGTTACTCAGGGACACAGAACTGTTACTCAGGCACAGACACATAATTGTTACTGAGGGACACAGAATTGTTACTGAGGGACACAGAATTGTTACTGAGGGACACAGAATTGTTACTCAGGGACAGACACAGAATTGTTACTCAGGGACACAGAATTGTTACTGAGGGACACAGAATTGTTAATCAGGGACACAGAATTGTTACTCAGGGACACAGAATTGTTACTCAGGGACAGACACAGAATTGTTACTCAGGGACACAGAATTGTTACTCAGGGACAGACACAGAATTGTTACTCAGGGCACAGAATTGTTACTCAGGGACAGACACAGAATTGTTACTCAGGGCACAGAATTGTTACTCAGGGACACAGAATTGTTACTCAGGGACAGACACAGAATTGTTACTCAGGGACACAGAATTGTTACTCAGGGACAGACACAGAATTGTTACTCAGGGACACAGAATTGTTACTCAGGGACACAGAACTGTTACTCAGGGACACAGAATTGTTACTCAGGGACACAGAACTGTTACTCAGGGACACAGAATTGTTACTCAGGGACAGACACATAATTGTTACTGAGGGACACAGAATTGTTACTGATGGACACAGAATTGTTACTCAGGGACAGACACAGAATTGTTACTGAGGGACACAGAATTGTTACTCAGGGACAGACACAGAATTGTTACTGAGGGACACAGAATTGTTACTGAGGGACACAGAATTGTTACTCAGGGACAGACACAGAATTGTTACTTAGGGACACAGAATCGTTACTCAGGGACACAGAATCGTTGAATTAAAGAGTATGTCAGACAACACGCAGAGGAGTGGCAGAGGAGGCAATGTTTCAGGAGCGAGCAGACGTGGCAGCAGAGGAAGGGGTCGAGGCAGCACTAGTCGCAGCCAGAGGCCAGTGCTCCCGGTGTCATCCAGCGGTCGTGTCTCCACCGACAACCCTGCCGTCATCGATTGGTTGGCTTGGTCGTCTTCCTCTTCCAAGGACACTTCTGACACCTACAGCCAACGGTCGGTGGGTACGTCAGACACAACCGTTAGTTGGCATGGCCCGGGAGCAAGCCCACTGAAATCACGTATCCTCTACCTGCCCCTGTCCTTTGGTGTTCCCTCACCAAGCGAAGTATTGCATGCTGTGGGCTCAGCCCCACTGTACAGTGAGGAAGAGCTAACAGAGGGCGGTCAAGAACGGGGGGAGACATCCGCCTCTTCAGCAGCCAGGCGAAGAAGTACTGGCGAGGAGAGTGGCTCGGTAGCCGGTCTAGAGACAGGTCTGTCTCCTGACCCACACGCAGCCGAGGGGGCTAGTAGTGAGGCGGAGACGCTAATTGATGATGATGAGGCTGATCGCACTTGGCAGCCTTGTCGTCATCAGGCTATTGCTTCCGCATCATCAGGAGAAGAGGGTGCCAGCTTGGCAGCGAGCAAAACAGTCGGACGGTTGCCCAGGAGGCAGCAGGGTCGCAGCAGTGTCAGTGGAGGCAAACGGCCACGGAGTACAGCACCAGCTCCACTGCAGCCTACCACCACGGCCAGTAGTGGTGCCGGTGTGCATGGAGGAAGTAGCAGTCAGCCAGTGAGGAGTAGCGGGGGCAAAGTTTCCTACTCGGCGGTGTGGCAATTTTTCGTCAAGCCGCCCGAGGAAGTAAACGTAGCCGTATATCGACTATGTGGCCAGAAAGTCAAGCGTGGCCAGGGGGCCCATGTCTCCATCGCCACACTCTGCCATGTGCCACTTTCAGGTCTCCTCACACTGCTGGTGGGTTCCATTTTGTCATAGGGTGCTGGCAGATTACGGGCCTCCCATTGCTGCTGCCAGGCCCGTAATCTGTCATGGGCCCCTGTACCGCCTCCTCATGCTGCTGCCAGGTCCAGAGTGTGTCATGGGTCCCTGTACGGCCTCCCATTGCTGCTGTCTCCATCGCCACACTCTGCCATGTGCCACTTTCAGGTCTCCTCACACTGCTGGTGGGTTCCATTTTGTCATAGGGTGCTGGCAGATTACGGGCCTCCCATTGCTGCTGCCAGGCCCGTAATCTGCCATGGGCCCCTGTACCGCCTCCTCATGCTGCTGCCAGGCCCGTAATCTGTCATGGGTCCCTGTACGGCCTCCTCATGCTGCTGACAGGTCCAGAGTGTGTCATGGGTCCCTGTACGGCCTCCCATTGCTGCTGTCTCCATCGCCACACTCTGCCATGTGCCACTTTCAGGTCTCCTCACAGTGCTGGTGGGTTCCATTTTGTCATAGGGTGCTGGCAGATTACGGGCCTCCCATTGCTGCTGCCAGGCCCGTAATCTGTCATGGGCCCCTGTACCGCCTCCTCATGCTGCTGCCAGGCCCGTAATCTGTCATGGGTCCCTGTACGGCCTCCCATTGCTGCTGTCTCCATCGCCACACTCTGCCATGTGCCACTTTCAGGTCTCCTCACACTGCTGGTGGGTTCCATTTTGTCATAGGGTGCTGGCAGATTACGGGCCTCCCATTGCTGCTGCCAGGCCCGTAATCTGCCATGGGCCCCCGTACCGACTCCTCATGCTGTGACGTTGCAACAAGGTGGAATTCAACCCTACATATGTTAGACCGCCTTTACGAACAGCGAAAGGCCATCACCAATTTCCTGATGTTACAAGCGGATAAAGGTACTCCCCTGTGTAACTTAGATGTCAGCCATTGGCAGCTCAAGCGTGACACCTGCCGCTTGCTCAGGCCCTTTGAGGAGGCCACGCTATTCGTGAGTCGGCAGGACTTTGGGATGAACGACGTCATTCCTCTGTTGCACGTCCTGGAACAAATGCTGTTAACAATGGCTGGTCAGGGTGCGGTAGACGTGGCGCACAGATCTCAACGCCACATGACCCCTGTGGGGGCAGGACAGGAAGAAGAGGAGGAGGTAGAGGAGGACATTGGTGCTCAGGAATTATTGAGTGAAATGGGTGGTTTTTCCACTCAGCGGACAGGAGTGGAGGAGCAGGAGCATCTGGTAGAGGAGGAGGAGGAGGAGACAGAGGACCCAGACGCACCGTGGCAGTATGCTGTGGAGATGGAGGCAGGGAGTCCCTCGCATTCCTTGGCACAAATGGCCCATAGCATGCTCGCTTGCTTGCGTACCGACAGCCGAATAATAACCATCAGACAGAGGGATGACTTTTGGCTGTCCACCTTGTTGGACCCTCGCTACCGTTCAAAAATGGTGGCCTTTTTCACACCTGCTGAGAGGGAGGCCAAAATAACGTACTATAAAAACCACCTATGTAGTCAGTTGGTCTCTGCCTTTCTGCGCCAACGTCCATCCTCAGACACTGTGGGCCCTGTGCGTTCGCGTTTCGCTGCCATGGCAGCAGGGGAGGGGTGGAGTGGTAGGAGCAGTGGCAGCTCCACCAGCAGTGGCTGCCTCAGTCTGCAGTCGATGATGAGTAGCTTTCTTCACCAGCGCAGTGAGGAAACTACTAACCAGCCGCAGCAGCAGCAGCATCAGGTGGACCTGGAGCAGGACCTCAAACAACAGGCTTGGGCCTACTTGGACAGCACCCTGCCAACCGAGGTAGACAATCCCCTTGACTACTGGGCAACGAAACTTGACCTTTGGCCCCAACTAGCTGAATTTGCCCTTGAAAGGCTGTCATGCCCGGCCAGTAGCGTGGCATCGGAGCGCGTGTTTAGTGCAGCAGGAGGTATTGTAACTCCGCGGAGGACACGACTGTCCACCCAAAGTGTGGAGAGACTCACGTTTGTGAAAATGAATCAGGCGTGGATTAGTCTGGATTTCAAACCACCAGTTCCTGACACAACTGACTAAATCCGCCATGAATCATGCCCCAAACATGTTATTATTTTTAACATAGGCCTCTGTATGGCCTTCAATTTAAGCTGCTTACGCTTCGCCACTCTGTCATGGGCCCCTGTACCGCCTCCTCTTGCTGCTGCCAGGTCCAGAGTGTGTCATGGGTCCCTGTACAGCCTCCCATTGCTGCTGTCTCCATCGCCACACTCTGCCATGTGCCACTTTCAGGTCTCCTCACACTGCTGGTGGGTTCCATTTTGTCATAGGGTGCTGGCAGATTACGGGCCTCCCATTGCTGCTGCCAGGCCCGTAATCTGCCATGGGCCCTCGTACCGCCTCCTCATGCTGCTGCCAGGTCCAGAGTGTCTCATGGGTCCCTGTACGGCCTCCCATTGCTGCTGTCTCCATCGCCACACTCTGCCATGTGCCACTTTCAGGTCTCCTCACACTGCTGGTGGGTTCCATTTTGTCATAGGGTGCTGGCAGATTACGGGCCTCCCATTGCTGCTGCCAGGCCCGTAATTGCCATGGGCCCCCGTACCGACTCCTCATGCTGCTGCCAGGCCCGTAATCTGTCATGGGCCCCTGTACCGCCTCCTCATGCTGCTGCCAGGTCCAGAGTGTCTCATGGGTCCCTGTACGGCCTCCCATTGCTGCTGTCTCCATCGCCACACTCTGCCATGTGCCACTTTCAGGTCTCCTCACACTGCTGGCGGGTTCCATTTTGTCATAGGGTGCTGGCAGATTACGGGCCTCCCATTACTGCTGCCAGGCCCGTAATCTGCCATGGGCCCCCGTACCGCCTCCTCATGCTGCTGCCAGGTCCAGAGTCTCTCATGGGTCCCTGTACGGCCTCCCATTGCTGCTGTCTCCATCGCCACACTCTGCCATGTGCTACTTTCAGGTCTCCTCACACTGCTGGTGGGTTCCATTTTGTCATAGGGTGCTGGCAGATTACGGGCCTCCCATTGCTGCTGCCAGGCCCGTAATCTGCCATGGGCCCCCGTACCGCCTCCTCATGCTGCTGCCAGGTCCAGAGTGTCTCATGGGTCCCTGTACGGCCTCCCATTGCTGCTGTCTCCATCGCCACACTCTGCCATGTGCCACTTTCAGGTCTCCTCACACTGCTGGTGGGTTACATTTTGTCATAGGGTGCTGGCAGATTACAGGCCTCCCATTGCTGCTGCCAGGCCCGTAATTGCCATGGGCCCCCGTACCGACTCCTCATGCTGCTGCCAGGCCCGTAATCTGTCATGGGTCCCTGTACCGCCTCCTCATGCTGCTGCCAGGTCCAGAGTCTCTCATGGGTCCCTGTACGGCCTCCCATTGCTGCTGTCTCCATCGCCACACTCTGCCATGTGCCACTTTCAGGTCTCCTCACACTGCTGGTGGGTTCCATTTTGTCATAGGGTGCTGGCAGATTACGGGCCTCCCATTGCTGCTGCCAGGCCCGTAATCTGCCATGGGCCCCCGTACCGCCTCCTCATGCTGCTGCCAGGTCCAGAGTCTCTCATGGGTCCCTGTACGGCCTCCCATTGCTGCTGTCTCCATCGCCACACTCTGCCATGTGCCACTTTCAGGTCTCCTCACACTGCTGGTGGGTTCCATTTTGTCATAGGGTGCTGGCAGATTACGGGCCTCCCATTGCTGCTGCCAGGCCCGTAATCTGCCATGGGCCCCCGTACTGCCTCCTCATGCTGCTGCCAGGTCCAGAGTGTCTCATGGGTCCCTGTACGGCCTCCCATTGCTGCTGTCTCCATCGCCACACTCTGCCATGTGCCACTTTCAGGTCTCCTCACACTGCTGGTGGGTTCCATGTTGTCATAGGGTGCTGGCAGATTACGGGCCTCCCATTGCTGCTGCCAGGCCCGTAATCTGCCATGGGCCCCCGTACCGCCTCCTCATGCTGCTGCCAGGTCCAGAGTGTCTCATGGGTCCCTGTACGGCCTCCCATTGCTGCTGTCTCCATCGCCACACTCTGCCATGTGCCACTTTCAGGTCTCCTCACACTGCTGGTGGGTTCCATTTTGTCATAGGGTGCTGGCAGATTACGTGCCTCCCATTGCTGCTGCCAGGCCCGTAATCTGCCATGGGCCCCCGTACCGACTCCTCATGCTGCTGCCAGGCCCGTAATCTGTCATGGGCCCCTGTACCGCCTCCTCATGCTGCTGCCAGGTCCAGAGTCTCTCATGGGTCCCTGTACGGCCTCCCATTGCTGCTGTCTCCATCGCCACACTCTGCCATGTGCCACTTTCAGGTCTCCTCACACTGCTGGTGGGTTCCATTTTGTCATAGGGTGCTGGCAGATTACGGGCCTCCCATTGCTGCTGCCAGACCCGTAATCTGCCATGGGCCCCCGTACCGCCTCCTCATGCTGCTGCCAGGTCCAGAGTGTCTCATGGGTCCCTGTACGGCCTCCCATTGCTGCTGTCTCCATCGCCACACTCTGCCATGTGCCACTTTCAGGTCTCCTCACACTGCTGGTGGGTTCCATTTTGTCATAGGGTGCTGGCAGATTACGGGCCTCCCATTGCTGCTGCCAGGCCCGTAATCTGCCATGGGCCCCCGTACCGACTCCTCATGCTGCTGCCAGGCCCGTAATCTGTCATGGGCCCCTGTACCGCCTCCTCATGCTGCTGCCAGGTCTAGAGTGTCTCATGGGTCCCTGTACAGCCTCCCATTGCTGCTGTCTCCATCGCCACACTCTGCCATGTGCCACTTTCAGGTCTCCTCACACTGCTGGTGGGTTCCATTTTGTCATAGGGTGCTGGCAGATTACGGGCCTCCCATTGCTGCTGCCAGGCCCATAATCTGCCATGGGCCCCCGTACCGACTCCTCATGCTGCTGCCAGGCCCGTAATCTGTCATGGGCCCCTGTACCGCCTCCTCATGCTGCTGCCAGGTCCAGAGTGTCTCATGGGTCCCTGTACGGCCTCCCATTGCTGCTGTCTCCATCGCCACACTCTGCCATGTGCCACTTTCAGGTCTCCTCACACTGCTGGTGGGTTCCATTTTGTCATAGGGTGCTGTATGGCCTCCCATTGCTGCTGCCTCCACCGCCACACTGTGGCTCCACACTCTGGTTTTGGCCCCGTGACTGCCCAAATGAGTGAAGTGTGCGGTGATTCGACGGCACTCTTCTGCATGTCATACTGACTGACAGTATTATTTCTCTTCCCCAGCAGACTCCAAGGGCATTTAAATTAAGGGTACAGTGTTCTGCACTAATATAAAGGCTCTCTGAAGCCTAGAAACACCCTTTTTATAAGTTAATTTTGCAGCGAATATATTCGCCTCGAATCGAATTTATTCCTCGAATTCGCCGAATCAGCCGAATCGAATTTTTGAATACTTCGCTCATCTCTAGTAACTATAATGATATTGGTTCAAATTTATTTTATATATTTTTTTTTTTAAATTGAGAGTTTATGTATTTAACCCTTTTGCTGCCGGGCCCTGCTCTCCACTTTTAAACTCAGCTGGCCAGACCATTTTTGTAATTTTTCCATTGCCTTTTTATTTTTCCCTTACATCTTTCAGAGTTTATAAAAGACCCCCCCCCCCTTTCAAACCATATATTTTCTGAAAGCACATGACAAGTAGAATAAAAAGCAGGGTCTACTGATTTTTTGAGACACATGATATTTGTGCAAATTTTATCAAATCAATATTTTCTCTACAAATCTAGAGGTTTTCATTTTTCACTTATAGCTTTTAGAGATTGTAAAAGACCCCCAAAACCATATATTTTCTGAAAGCACATGACTAGTAGAATAAAAAGAAAGTGCTACTGACTTTTAAGGCCCCGTGATAATTGTGCAAATGTTTATCAAATCAATATGTTTGTTAAAATGACACTAAAATCATTATTAGCATGTACAAATACAGCACATTTCCAAAATTCCTGCTAGATTCCTACTAAATATAAAAGTTTAACCTGTATTGAGTTTATGAATAACAAATATTTGTAAATTTTTTAAATTGCACCTTTTTGTGAAATGGTGAAAATTTAATGTACGCAAACCTGAAAAAAAAATTCTCTAATTCTCTGTAAGTTTTTATTTTTTAATGACAGCTTTCAGAGATTGTAAAAGACCTCCCCAAACCACATATTTTCTGAAAGCACATGACTAGAGATGAGCGAATCGAAGTATCCGAAGTGGAATTCGAGTCGAATTTCGGAAAAATTTCGATTCGTGCCGAATCCGAAAAACAGCCTAATTCGGACGCGCGAATCGAAATTTTTCCGAAAATGGCGGCTGACATGTGCGGCGACGGAGCGGGGATGTCGGGGAAGGCGCGCAGACAAGGCGCGCTGCCCCATAATGCATTCCTCAACGACATGTGATCGCATCAGCCAATCAGCAGCCAGCCAGCCAGCACTGTGTAATGGTCGAGGTATATATAGCGGCCATTTTGGAAATCTTCATTTGCCTGCAGTCATTGAACAGAGGCAGACCGCTCTGTACTAGGGACAGGGACAGAGTTAGGGCCACAGAAACGAGAATTGGGGACAGAGAGAAGTTACTTAGGGACAGAGAACCATTACTCAGGGACACAGACTTGTTAATGAGGGCCACAGAATCGTTATTTAGGGACAAAGAAACGCTAGTTAGGGCCACAGAATTCATACTCAGGGACAGACAGAATTGTTACTCAGTGCCAGAGAATTGTTACTTAGGGCCACAGAAACGTTATTAGGGCCACAGAATTTTTACTCAGGGACAGACAGAATTGTTACTGAGTGCCAGAGAATTGTTACTCAGGGACAGACAGAATTGTTACTGAGTGCCAGAGAATTCTTACTCAGGGCCACAGAATTCATTCTCAGGGACAGACAGAATTGTTACTCAGGGACAGACAGAATTGTTACTGAGTGCCAGAGAATTGTTACTCAGGGACAGACAGAATTGTTACTGAGTGCCAGAGAATTGTTACTCAGGGACAGACAGAATTGTTACTGAGTGCCAGAGAATTGTTACTCTCACAGACACAAAATTGTTACTTGCACAGACACAGAATTGTTACTTGCACAGACACACAATTGTTACTCAGGGCCACAGAATTCATACTCAGGGACAGACAGAATTGTTACTGAGTGCCAGAGAATTCTTACTCAGGGCCACAGAATTCATACTCAGGGACAGACAGAATTGTTACTCAGGGACAGACAGAATTGTTACTGAGTGCCAGAGAATTGTTACTCAGGGACAGACAGAATTGTTACTGAGTGCCAGAGAATTGTTACTCTCACAGACACAAAATTGTTACTTGCACAGACACAGAATTGTTACTTGCACAGACACACAATTGTTACTCAGGGCCACAGAATTCATACTCAGGGACAGACAGAATTGTTACTGAGTGCCAGAGAATTGTTACTCAGGGACAGACAGAATTGTTACTGAGTGCCAGAGAATTGTTACTCTCACAGACACAAAATTGTTACTTGCACAGACACAGAATTGTTACTCGCACAGAGACAGAATTGTTACTCAGGGCCACAGAATTCATACTCAGGGACAGACAGAATTGTTACTGAGTGCCAGAGAATTGTTACTCAGGGAAGACAGAATTGTTACTGAGTGCCATAGAATTGTTACTCAGGGACAGACAGAATTGTTACTGAGTGCCAGAGAATTGTTACTCTCACAGACACAAAATTGTTACTTGCACAGACACAGAATTGTTACTCGCACAGAGACAGAATTGTTACTCAGGGCCACAGAATTCATACTCAGGGACAGACAGAATTGTTACTGAGTGCCAGAGAATTGTTACTCAGGGACAGACAGAATTGTTACTGAGTGCCAGAGAATTGTTACTCTCACAGACACAAAATTGTTACTTGCACAGACACAGAATTGTTACTTGCACAGACACACAATTGTTACTGAGTGCCAGAGAATTGTTACTCAGGGACAGACAGAATTGTTACTGAGTGCCAGAGAATTGTTACTCAGGGACAGACAGAATTGTTACTGAGTGCCAGAGAATTGTTACTCAGGGACAGACAGAATTGTTACTGAGTGCCAGAGAATTGTTACTCTCACAGACACAAAATTGTTACTTGCACAGACACAGAATTGTTACTCGCACAGAGACAGAATTGTTACTCAGGGCCACAGAATTCATACTCAGGGACAGACAGAATTGTTACTGAGTGCCAGAGAATTGTTACTCAGGGACAGACAGAATTGTTACTGAGTGCCAGAGAATTGTTACTCTCACAGACACAAAATTGTTACTTGCACAGACACAGAATTGTTACTTGCACAGACACACAATTGTTACTCAGGGCCACAGAATTCATACTCAGGGACAGACAGAATTGTTACTGAGTGCCAGAGAATTGTTACTCAGGGACAGACAGAATTGTTACTGAGTGCCAGAGAATTGTTACTCAGGGACAGACAGAATTGTTACTGAGTGCCAGAGAATTGTTACTCTCACAGACACAAAATTGTTACTTGCACAGACACAGAATTGTTACTCGCACAGAGACAGAATTGTTACTCAGGGCCACAGAATTCATACTCAGGGACAGACAGAATTGTTACTGAGTGCCAGAGAATTGTTACTCAGGGACAGACAGAATTGTTACTGAGTGCCAGAGAATTGTTACTCTCACAGACACAAAATTGTTACTTGCACAGACACAGAATTGTTACTTGCACAGACACACAATTGTTACTCAGGGCCACAGAATTCATACTCAGGGACAGACAGAATTGTTACTGAGTGCCAGAGAATTGTTACTCAGGGACAGACAGAATTGTTACTGAGTGCCAGAGAATTGTTACTCTCACAGACACAAAATTGTTACTTGCACAGACACAGAATTGTTACTCGCACAGAGACAGAATTGTTACTCAGGGCCACAGAATTCATACTCAGGGACAGACAGAATTGTTACTGAGTGCCAGAGAATTGTTACTCAGGGAAGACAGAATTGTTACTGAGTGCCATAGAATTGTTACTCAGGGACAGACAGAATTGTTACTGAGTGCCAGAGAATTGTTACTCTCACAGACACAAAATTGTTACTTGCACAGACACAGAATTGTTACTCGCACAGAGACAGAATTGTTACTCAGGGCCACAGAATTCATACTCAGGGACAGACAGAATTGTTACTGAGTGCCAGAGAATTGTTACTCAGGGACAGACAGAATTGTTACTGAGTGCCAGAGAATTGTTACTCTCACAGACACAAAATTGTTACTTGCACAGACACAGAATTGTTACTTGCACAGACACACAATTGTTACTGAGTGCCAGAGAATTGTTACTCAGGGACAGACAGAATTGTTACTGAGTGCCAGAGAATTGTTACTCAGGGACAGACAGAATTGTTACTGAGTGCCAGAGAATTGTTACTCAGGGACAGACAGAATTGTTACTGAGTGCCAGAGAATTGTTACTCTCACAGACACAAAATTGTTACTTGCACAGACACAGAATTGTTACTCGCACAGAGACAGAATTGTTACTCAGGGCCACAGAATTCATACTCAGGGACAGACAGAATTGTTACTGAGTGCCAGAGAATTGTTACTCAGGGACAGACAGAATTGTTACTGAGTGCCAGAGAATTGTTACTCTCACAGACACAAAATTGTTACTTGCACAGACACAGAATTGTTACTTGCACAGACACACAATTGTTACTGAGTGCCAGAGAATTGTTACTCAGGGACAGACAGAATTGTTACTGAGTGCCAGAGAATTGTTACTCAGGGACAGACAGAATTGTTACTGAGTGCCAGAGAATTGTTACTCAGGGACAGACAGAATTGTTACTGAGTGCCAGAGAATTGTTACTCTCACAGACACAAAATTGTTACTTGCACAGACACAGAATTGTTACTCGCACAGAGACAGAATTGTTACTCAGGGCCACAGAATTCATACTCAGGGACAGACAGAATTGTTACTGAGTGCCAGAGAATTGTTACTCAGGGAAGACAGAATTGTTACTGAGTGCCATAGAATTGTTACTCAGGGACAGACAGAATTGTTACTGAGTGCCAGAGAATTGTTACTCTCACAGACACAAAATTGTTACTTGCACAGACACAGAATTGTTACTCGCACAGAGACAGAATTGTTACTCAGGGCCACAGAATTCATACTCAGGGACAGACAGAATTGTTACTGAGTGCCAGAGAATTGTTACTCAGGGACAGACAGAATTGTTACTGAGTGCCAGAGAATTGTTACTCTCACAGACACAAAATTGTTACTTGCACAGACACAGAATTGTTACTTGCACAGACACACAATTGTTACTGAGTGCCAGAGAATTGTTACTCAGGGACAGACAGAATTGTTACTGAGTGCCAGAGAATTGTTACTCAGGGACAGACAGAATTGTTACTGAGTGCCAGAGAATTGTTACTCAGGGAAGACAGAATTGTTACTGAGTGCCATAGAATTGTTACTCAGGGACAGACAGAATTGTTACTGAGTGCCAGAGAATTGTTACTCTCACAGACACAAAATTGTTACTTGCACAGACACAGAATTGTTACTCGCACAGAGACAGAATTGTTACTCAGGGCCACAGAATTCATACTCAGGGACAGACAGAATTGTTACTGAGTGCCAGAGAATTGTTACTCAGGGACAGACAGAATTGTTACTGAGTGCCAGAGAATTGTTACTCTCACAGACACAAAATTGTTACTTGCACAGACACAGAATTGTTACTTGCACAGACACACAATTGTTACTGAGTGCCAGAGAATTGTTACTCAGGGACAGACAGAATTGTTACTGAGTGCCAGAGAATTGTTACTCAGGGACAGACAGAATTGTTACTGAGTGCCAGAGAATTGTTACTCAGGGACAGACAGAATTGTTACTGAGTGCCAGAGAATTGTTACTCTCACAGACACAAAATTGTTACTTGCACAGACACAGAATTGTTACTCGCACAGAGACAGAATTGTTACTCAGGGCCACAGAATTCATACTCAGGGACAGACAGAATTGTTACTGAGTGCCAGAGAATTGTTACTCAGGGACAGACAGAATTGTTACTGAGTGCCAGAGAATTGTTACTCTCACAGACACAAAATTGTTACTTGCACAGACACAGAATTGTTACTTGCACAGACACACAATTGTTACTCAGGGCCACAGAATTCATACTCAGGGACAGACAGAATTGTTACTGAGTGCCAGAGAATTCTTACTCAGGGCCACAGAATTCATACTCAGGGACAGACAGAATTGTTACTCAGGGACAGACAGAATTGTTACTGAGTGCCAGAGAATTGTTACTCAGGGACAGACAGAATTGTTACTGAGTGCCAGAGAATTGTTACTCTCACAGACACAAAATTGTTACTTGCACAGACACAGAATTGTTACTTGCACAGACACACAATTGTTACTCAGGGCCACAGAATTCATACTCAGGGACAGACAGAATTGTTACTGAGTGCCAGAGAATTGTTACTCAGGGACAGACAGAATTGTTACTGAGTGCCAGAGAATTGTTACTCAGGGACAGACAGAATTGTTACTGAGTGCCAGAGAATTGTTACTCTCACAGACACAAAATTGTTACTTGCACAGACACAGAATTGTTACTCGCACAGAGACAGAATTGTTACTCAGGGCCACAGAATTCATACTCAGGGACAGACAGAATTGTTACTGAGTGCCAGAGAATTGTTACTCAGGGACAGACAGAATTGTTACTGAGTGCCAGAGAATTGTTACTCTCACAGACACAAAATTGTTACTTGCACAGACACAGAATTGTTACTTGCACAGACACACAATTGTTACTCAGGGCCACAGAATTCATACTCAGGGACAGACAGAATTGTTACTGAGTGCCAGAGAATTCTTACTCAGGGCCACAGAATTCATACTCAGGGACAGACAGAATTGTTACTCAGGGACAGACAGAATTGTTACTGAGTGCCAGAGAATTGTTACTCAGGGACAGACAGAATTGTTACTGAGTGCCAGAGAATTGTTACTCTCACAGACACAAAATTGTTACTTGCACAGACACAGAATTGTTACTTGCACAGACACACAATTGTTACTCAGGGCCACAGAATTCATACTCAGGGACAGACAGAATTGTTACTGAGTGCCAGAGAATTGTTACTCAGGGACACCTAATCGTTGAATTAAATAGTATGTCAGACAACATGCAGAGGAGTGGCAGAGGAGGCAATGTTTTAGGAGCGAGCAGACGTGGCAGCAGAGGAAGGGGTCGAGGCAGCAGTATTCGCAGCCAGAGGCCAGTGCTCCCGGTGTCATCCAGCGGTCGTGTCTCCACCGACAACCCTGCCGTCATTGATTGGTTGGCTCGGTCGTCTTCCTCTTCCCAGGTCACCTCTGACACCTACAGCCAACGGTCGGTGGGTACGTCAGACACAACCGTTAGTTGGCATGGCCCGGGACCAAGCCCACTGAAATCACGTGTCCTCTACCTGCCCCTGTCCTTTGCTGTTCCCTCACCAAGCGAAGTATCGCATGCTGTGGGCTCAGCCCCACTGTACAGTGAGGAAGAGCTAACAGAGGGCGGTCAGGAACGGGGGGAGACATCGGCCTTTTCAGCAGCCAAGCGAACAAGTACTGGCGAGGAGAGTGGCTCGGTAGCCGGTCTAGAGACAGGTCTGTCTCCTGACCCAGACGCAGCCGAGGGGGCTAGTAGTGAGGCGGAGACCCTACTTGATGATGAGGAGGTTGATCGCACTTGGCAGCCTCGTCGTCATCAGGCAATTTCTTCCGCATCATCAGGAGAAGAGGGTGGCAGCTTGGCAGCGAGCAAAACAGTCGGTGGGTTGCCCAGGAGACAGCAGCAGGGTCGCATCAGTGTCAGTGGAGCCAAACGTCCACGGAGTAGAGCACCAGCTCCACTGCAGCCTACCACCACGGCCAGTAGTGGTGCCGGTGCGCACGGAGGAAGTAGCAGTCAGCCAGTGAAGAGTAGCGGGGGCAAAGTTTCCTACTCGGTGGTGTGGCAATTTTTCCTCAAGCCGCCCGAGGAAGTAAACGTAGCCGTATGTCGACTATGTGGCCAGAAATGCAAGCGTGGCCAGGGGGCCCATGTTGGGACTACAGCGTTGCGTCAGCATATGCAGCGTCACCATTCGGTGGCCTGGGAAAACCGTGATAAACATACGGCGGTTCTGCCTGCCCCAGCCCCCGCTCCATCACCCGCTCCGTTACTTGCTCCGTCACCCGACGTCGTCAATCGCCCTCTATCAGCCAGTCAAGGCTCCAACACCTCTGCTGAGGGGAGTTGTCGCTCGTTGGCATCTTCCGCTCGTTCAGATGCTCCTTCTCCTGCTACTCCTCTTCTCGGATTCCGTCAACAGTCTTTCTTGGAATCCGTATCCAAGAGACAACAGTTTGCGAGCACGCACCCGACGGTGCAAAAGCTGAACGTCCTCCTGTCCAAGTTGCTGGTGCTGCAGTCCCTCCCTTTCCAACTGGTGGACTCAGCACCTTTCCGAGAAATGATGGCTTGTGCCGCGCCGCGGTGGAGAGTGCCAAGCCGTCATTTCTTTGCCCAAAAGGCAGTGCCAGCCCTGCATTCACATGTAGAAGAGATGGTGGGCCAGTCTTTGAGCATGTCGGTCTCTGCCAAAGTGCACGGCAGCGCCGACGTGTGGAGCTGTAACTACGGTCAGGGACAGTACATGTCATTTACGGCCCACTGGGTGAACGTGGTGCCGGCACAGCCGCACCAGCAACTTGGACAGGTCACGACGCTTTTGCCTCCACGTTTGCACGTCCTTGGTCCAGCAAGCATGTCCGCCTCTACCACCTCTTTTTCCGCCGTGTCCTCAGCCGCCACCCCCGTGCCAAGTCCCATTACCCGACCGGCATATCACATGTGCAGGGCGCAACGGTGTCACGCTGTGCTGCACCTGGTATGCCTTGGCGAACGTAGTCACACAGGGGAGGAACTGCTGAGTGTAATGAACAGAGAAATCGACAGATGGCTGTCTCCGCGCAAACTAAAAATCGGAACCATGTTGACTGACAACGGAAAGAACATGGTGTCTGCTCTGCGTCAAGGAAGGTTGTGCCATGCGCCATGCATGGCTCACGTGTTCAATCTGGTTGTCAAGCGGTTCCTAAAATCCACCATCCCACTGCAAGACATCCTTAAAATGTCACGTAAACTGTGCATGCATTTCAGCCATTCCTACACCGCAAAGAACACCCTCATTGAGCTGCAGCGGCAGAACGGAATTCCACAGCATCGCCTGATCTGCGACGTTGCAACAAGGTGGAATTCAACCCTACACATGTTAGACCGCCTTTACGAGCAGCGAAAGGCCATCACCGATTTCCTGATGTTACAAGCGGATAAAGGTACTCCCCTGTGTAACTTAGATGTCAGCCATTGGCAGCTCATGCGTGACACCTGCCGCTTGCTCAGGCCCTTTGAGGAGGCCACGCTATTCGTGAGTCGGCAGGACTATGGGATGAACGACGTCATTCCTCTGTTGCACGTCCTGGAACAAATGCTGTTAACAATGGCTGGTCAGGGTGCGGTAGACGTGGCGCACAGATCTCAACGCCACATGACCCCTGTGGGGGCAGGACAGGAAGAAGAGGAGGAGGTAGAGGAGGACATTTGTGCTCAGGAATTATTGAGTGAAATGGGTGGTTTTTCCACTCAGCGGACAGGAGTGGAGGAGCAGGAGCATCTGGTAGAGGAGGAGGAGGAGGAGACAGAGGACCCAGACGCACCGTGGCAGTATGCTGTGGAGATGGAGGCAGGGAGTCCCTCGCATTCCTTGGCACAAATGGCCCATAGCATGCTCGGTTGCTTGCGTAGCGACAGCCGAATAATAACCATCAGACAGAGGGATGACTTTTGGCTGTCCACCTTGTTGGACCCTCGCTACCGGTCCAAAATGGTGGCCTTTTTCACACCTGCTGAGAGGGAGGCCAAAATTACGTACTATAAAAACCACCTATGTAGTCAGTTGGTCTCTGCCTTTGTGCGCCAACGTCCATCCTCAGACACTGTGGGCCCTGTGCGCTCGCGTTCCGCTGGCATGGCAGCAGGGGAGGGGTGGGGTGGTAGGAGCAGTGGCAGCTCCACCAGCAGCGGCTGCCTCAGTCTGCAGTCGATGATGAGTAGCTTTCTTCACCAGCGCAGTGAGGAAACTACTAACCAGCCGCAGCAGCAGCAGCAGCATCAGGTGGACCTGGAGCAGGAGCTCAAACAACAGGCTTGGGCCTACTTGGACAGCACCCTGCCAACCGAGGTAGACAATCCCCTTGACTACTGGGCAACGAAACTTGACCTTTGGCCCCAACTAGCTGAATTTGCCCTTGAAAGGCTGTCATGCCCGGCCAGTAGCGTGGCATCGGAGCGCGTGTTTAGTGCGGCAGGAGGTATTGTAACTCCGCGGAGGACACGACTGTCCACCCAAAGTGTGGAGAGACTCACGTTTGTGAAAATGAATCAGGCGTGGATTAGTCTGGATTTCAAACCACCAGTTCCTGACACAACTGACTAAATCCGCCATGAATCATGCCTCAAACATGTGCCACTTTCAGGTCTCCTCACACTGCTGGTGTGTTGAATTTTTTGACATAGGGTGCTGGCAGATTACGGGCCTCCTATAGCTGCTGCCAGGCCCCTAATCTGCCATAGGCCCCTATATACCGCCTCCTCCTGCTGCTGCCAGGTCCAGAGTCTCTCATGGGTCCCTGTACGGCCTCCCATTGCTGCTGTCTCCATCGCCACACTCTGCTGCCATGTGCCACTTTCAGGTCTCTTCACACTGCTGGTGTGTAAAATTTTTTGACATAGGGTGCTGCAAGATAACGGGCCTCACATAGCTGCTGCCAGGCCCCTAATCTGCCATGGGCCCCTATATACCGCCTCCTCATGCTGCTGCCAAGTCCAGAGTCTGTCATGGTCCCTGTACGGCCTCCCATTGCTGCTGTCTCCATCGCCACACTCTGCTGCCATGTGCCACTTTCAGGTCTCTTCACACTGCTGGTGTGTTAAATTTTTTGACATAGGGTGCAGGCAGATTACGGGCCTCACATAGCTGCTGCCAGGCCCCTAATCTGCCATGGGCCCCTATATACCGCCTCCTCATGCTGCTGCCAAGTTCAGAGTCTGTCATGGGTCCCTGTACGGCCTCCCATTGCTGCTGTCTCCATCGCCACACTCTGCTGCCATGTGCCACTTTCAGGTCTCTTCACACTGCTGGTGTGTTAAATTTTTTGACATAGGGTGCAGGCAGATTACGGGCCTCACATAGCTGCTGCCAGGCCCCTAATCTGCCATGGGCCCCTATATACCGCCTCCTCCTGCTGCTGCCAGGTCCAGAGTCTCTCATGGGTCCCTGTACGGCCTCCCATTGCTGCTGTCTCCATCGCCACACTCTGCTGCCATGTGCCACTTTCAGGTCTCTTCACACTGCTGGTGTGTTAAATTTTTTGACATAGGGTGCTGCAAGATAACGGGCCTCACATAGCTGCTGCCAGGCCCCTAATCTGCCATGGGCCCCTATATACCGCCTCCTCATGCTGCTGCCAAGTCCAGAGTCTGTCATGGTCCCTGTACGGCCTCCCATTGCTGCTGTCTCCATCGCCACACTCTGCTGCCATGTGCCACTTTCAGGTCTCTTCACACTGCTGGTGTGTTAAATTTTTTGACATAGGGTGCAGGCAGATTACGGGCCTCACATAGCTGCTGCCAGGCCCCTAATCTGCCATGGGCCCCTATATACCACCTCCTCCTGCTGCTGCCAGGTCCAGAGTCTCTCATGGGTCCCTGTACGGCCTCCCATTGCTGCTGTCTCCATCGCCACACTCTGCTGCCATGTGCCACTTTCAGGTCTCTTCACACTGCTGGTGTGTAAAATTTTTTGACATAGGGTGCTGCAAGATAACGGGCCTCACATAGCTGCTGCCAGGCCCCTAATCTGCCATGGGCCCCTATATACCGCCTCCTCATGCTGCTGCCAAGTCCAGAGTCTGTCATGGTCCCTGTACGGCCTCCCATTGCTGCTGTCTCCATCGCCACACTCTGCTGCCATGTGCCACTTTCAGGTCTCTTCACACTGCTGGTGTGTTAAATTTTTTGACATAGGGTGCTGCAAGATAACGGGCCTCACATAGCTGCTGCCAGGCCCCTAATCTGCCATGGGCCCCTATATACCGCCTCCTCATGCTGCTGCCAAGTCCAGAGTCTGTCATGGTCCCTGTACGGCCTCCCATTGCTGCTGTCTCCATCGCCACACTCTGCTGCCATGTGCCACTTTCAGGTCTCTTCACACTGCTGGTGTGTTAAATTTTTTGACATAGGGTGCAGGCAGATTACGGGCCTCACATAGCTGCTGCCAGGCCCCTAATCTGCCATGGGCCCCTATATACCACCTCCTCCTGCTGCTGCCAGGTCCAGAGTCTCTCATGGGTCCCTGTACGGCCTCCCATTGCTGCTGTCTCCATCGCCACACTCTGCTGCCATGTGCCACTTTCAGGTCTCTTCACACTGCTGGTGTGTTAAATTTTTTGACATAGGGTGCTGCAAGATAACGGGCCTCACATAGCTGCTGCCAGGCCCCTAATCTGCCATGGGCCCCTATATACCGCCTCCTCATGCTGCTGCCAAGTCCAGAGTCTGTCATGGTCCCTGTACGGCCTCCCATTGCTGCTGTCTCCATCGCCACACTCTGCTGCCATGTGCCACTTTCAGGTCTCTTCACACTGCTGGTGTGTTAAATTTTTTGACATAGGGTGCAGGCAGATTACGGGCCTCACATAGCTGCTGCCAGGCCCCTAATCTGCCATGGGCCCCTATATACCGCCTCCTCCTGCTGCTGCCAGGTCCAGAGTCTCTCATGGGTCCCTGTACGGCCTCCCATTGCTGCTGTCTCCATCGCCACACTCTGCTGCCATGTGCCACTTTCAGGTCTCTTCACACTGCTGGTGTGTTAAATTTTTTGACATAGGGTGCTGCAAGATAACGGGCCTCACATAGCTGCTGCCAGGCCCCTAATCTGCCATGGGCCCCTATATACCGCCTCCTCATGCTGCTGCCAAGTCCAGAGTCTGTCATGGTCCCTGTACGGCCTCCCATTGCTGCTGTCTCCATCGCCACACTCTGCTGCCATGTGCCACTTTCAGGTCTCTTCACACTGCTGGTGTGTTAAATTTTTTGACATAGGGTGCAGGCAGATTACGGGCCTCACATAGCTGCTGCCAGGCCCCTAATCTGCCATGGGCCCCTATATACCACCTCCTCCTGCTGCTGCCAGGTCCAGAGTCTCTCATGGGTCCCTGTACGGCCTCCCATTGCTGCTGTCTCCATCGCCACACTCTGCTGCCATGTGCCACTTTCAGGTCTCTTCACACTGCTGGTGTGTAAAATTTTTTGACATAGGGTGCTGCAAGATAACGGGCCTCACATAGCTGCTGCCAGGCCCCTAATCTGCCATGGGCCCCTATATACCGCCTCCTCATGCTGCTGCCAAGTCCAGAGTCTGTCATGGTCCCTGTACGGCCTCCCATTGCTGCTGTCTCCATCGCCACACTCTGCTGCCATGTGCCACTTTCAGGTCTCTTCACACTGCTGGTGTGTTAAATTTTTTGACATAGGGTGCTGCAAGATAACGGGCCTCACATAGCTGCTGCCAGGCCCCTAATCTGCCATGGGCCCCTATATACCGCCTCCTCATGCTGCTGCCAAGTCCAGAGTCTGTCATGGTCCCTGTACGGCCTCCCATTGCTGCTGTCTCCATCGCCACACTCTGCTGCCATGTGCCACTTTCAGGTCTCTTCACACTGCTGGTGTGTTAAATTTTTTGACATAGGGTGCAGGCAGATTACGGGCCTCACATAGCTGCTGCCAGGCCCCTAATCTGCCATGGGCCCCTATATACCACCTCCTCCTGCTGCTGCCAGGTCCAGAGTCTCTCATGGGTCCCTGTACGGCCTCCCATTGCTGCTGTCTCCATCGCCACACTCTGCTGCCATGTGCCACTTTCAGGTCTCTTCACACTGCTGGTGTGTTAAATTTTTTGACATAGGGTGCTGCAAGATAACGGGCCTCACATAGCTGCTGCCAGGCCCCTAATCTGCCATGGGCCCCTATATACCGCCTCCTCATGCTGCTGCCAAGTCCAGAGTCTGTCATGGTCCCTGTACGGCCTCCCATTGCTGCTGTCTCCATCGCCACACTCTGCTGCCATGTGCCACTTTCAGGTCTCTTCACACTGCTGGTGTGTTAAATTTTTTGACATAGGGTGCAGGCAGATTACGGGCCTCACATAGCTGCTGCCAGGCCCCTAATCTGCCATGGGCCCCTATATACCGCCTCCTCATGCTGCTGCCAAGTCCAGAGTCTGTCATGGTCCCTGTACGGCCTCCCATTGCTGCTGTCTCCATCGCCACACTCTGCTGCCATGTGCCACTTTCAGGTCTCTTCACACTGCTGGTGTGTTAAATTTTTTGACATAGGGTGCAGGCAGATTACGGGCCTCACATAGCTGCTGCCAGGCCCCTAATCTGCCATGGGCCCCTATATACCACCTCCTCCTGCTGCTGCCAGGTCCAGAGTCTCTCATGGGTCCCTGTACGGCCTCCCATTGCTGCTGTCTCCATCGCCACACTCTGCTGCCATGTGCCACTTTCAGGTCTCTTCACACTGCTGGTGTGTTAAATTTTTTGACATAGGGTGCTGCAAGATAACGGGCCTCACATAGCTGCTGCCAGGCCCCTAATCTGCCATGGGCCCCTATATACCGCCTCCTCATGCTGCTGCCAAGTCCAGAGTCTGTCATGGTCCCTGTACGGCCTCCCATTGCTGCTGTCTCCATCGCCACACTCTGCTGCCATGTGCCACTTTCAGGTCTCTTCACACTGCTGGTGTGTTAAATTTTTTGACATAGGGTGCAGGCAGATTACGGGCCTCACATAGCTGCTGCCAGGCCCCTAATCTGCCATGGGCCCCTATATACCGCCTCCTCATGCTGCTGCCAAGTCCAGAGTCTGTCATGGTCCCTGTACGGCCTCCCATTGCTGCTGTCTCCATCGCCACACTCTGCTGCCATGTGCCACTTTCAGGTCTCTTCACACTGCTGGTGTGTTAAATTTTTTGACATAGGGTGCAGGCAGATTACGGGCCTCACATAGCTGCTGCCAGGCCCCTAATCTGCCATGGGCCCCTATATACCACCTCCTCCTGCTGCTGCCAGGTCCAGAGTCTCTCATGCCATGTGCCACTTTCAGGTCTCTTCACACTGCTGGTGTGTTTAATTTTTTGACATAGGGTGCAGGCAGATTACGGGCCTCACATAGCTGCTGCCAGGCCCCTAATCTGCCATGGGCCCCTATATACCGCCTCCTCATGCTGCTGCCAAGTCTAGAGTCTCTCATGGGTCCCTGTACGGCCTCCCATTGCTGCTGTCTCCATCGCCACACTCTGCTGCCATGTGCCACTTTCAGGTCTCTTCACACTGCTGGTGTGTTAAATTTTTTGACATAGGGTGCTGGCAGATTACGGGCCTCCTATAGCTGCTGCCAGGCCCCTAATCTGCCATGGGCCCCTATATACCGCCTCCTCATGCTGCTGCCAAGTTCAGAGTCTGTCATGGGTCCCTGTACGGCCTCCCATTGCTGCTGTCTCCATCGCCACACTCTGCTGCCATGTGCCACTTTCAGGTCTCTTCACACTGCTGGTGTGTTAAATTTTTTGACATAGGGTGCTGCAAGATAACGGGCCTCACATAGCTGCTGCCAGGCCCCTAATCTGCCATGGGCCCCTATATACCGCCTCCTCATGCTGCTGCCAAGTCCAGAGTCTGTCATGGTCCCTGTACGGCCTCCCATTGCTGCTGTCTCCATCGCCACACTCTGCTGCCATGTGCCACTTTCAGGTCTCTTCACACTGCTGGTGTGTTAAATTTTTTGACATAGGGTGCAGGCAGATTACGGGCCTCACATAGCTGCTGCCAGGCCCCTAATCTGCCATGGGCCCCTATATACCGCCTCCTCATGCTGCTGCCAAGTCCAGAGTCTGTCATGGTCCCTGTACGGCCTCCCATTGCTGCTGTCTCCATCGCCACACTCTGCTGCCATGTGCCACTTTCAGGTCTCTTCACACTGCTGGTGTGTTAAATTTTTTGACATAGGGTGCAGGCAGATTACGGGCCTCACATAGCTGCTGCCAGGCCCCTAATCTGCCATGGGCCCCTATATACCACCTCCTCCTGCTGCTGCCAGGTCCAGAGTCTCTCATGCCATGTGCCACTTTCAGGTCTCTTCACACTGCTGGTGTGTTTAATTTTTTGACATAGGGTGCAGGCAGATTACGGGCCTCACATAGCTGCTGCCAGGCCCCTAATCTGCCATGGGCCCCTATATACCGCCTCCTCATGCTGCTGCCAAGTCTAGAGTCTCTCATGGGTCCCTGTACGGCCTCCCATTGCTGCTGTCTCCATCGCCACACTCTGCTGCCATGTGCCACTTTCAGGTCTCTTCACACTGCTGGTGTGTTAAATTTTTTGACATAGGGTGCTGGCAGATTACGGGCCTCCTATAGCTGCTGCCAGGCCCCTAATCTGCCATGGGCCCCTATATACCGCCTCCTCATGCTGCTGCCAAGTTCAGAGTCTGTCATGGGTCCCTGTACGGCCTCCCATTGCTGCTGTCTCCATCGCCACACTCTGCTGCCATGTGCCACTTTCAGGTCTCTTCACACTGCTGGTGTGTTAAATTTTTTGACATAGGGTGCAGGCAGATTACGGGCCTCACATAGCTGCTGCCAGGCCCCTAATCTGCCATGGGCCCCTATATACCGCCTCCTCCTGCTGCTGCCAGGTCCAGAGTCTCTCATGGGTCCCTGTACGGCCTCCCATTGCTGCTGTCTCCATCGCCACACTCTGCTGCCATGTGCCACTTTCAGGTCTCTTCACACTGCTGGTGTGTTAAATTTTTTGACATAGGGTGCTGCAAGATAACGGGCCTCACATAGCTGCTGCCAGGCCCCTAATCTGCCATGGGCCCCTATATACCGCCTCCTCATGCTGCTGCCAAGTCCAGAGTCTGTCATGGTCCCTGTACGGCCTCCCATTGCTGCTGTCTCCATCGCCACACTCTGCTGCCATGTGCCACTTTCAGGTCTCTTCACACTGCTGGTGTGTTAAATTTTTTGACATAGGGTGCAGGCAGATTACGGGCCTCACATAGCTGCTGCCAGGCCCCTAATCTGCCATGGGCCCCTATATAACGCCTCCTCATGCTGCTGCCAAGTTCAGAGTCTGTCATGGGTCCCTGTACGGCCTCCCATTGCTGCTGTCTCCATCGCCACACTCTGCCATGTGCCACTTTCAGGTCTCCTCACACTGCTGGTGTGTTGAATTTTTTGACATAGGGTGCTGGCAGATTACGGGGCCTCCTATAGCTGCTGCCAGGCCCCTAATCTGCCATAAGCCCCTATATACCGCCTCCTCATGCTGCTGCCAAGTCCAGAGTCTGTCATGGGTCCCTGTACGGCCTCCCATTGCTGCTGTCTCCATCGCCACACTCTGCCATGTGCCACTTTCAGGTCTCCTCACACACTGCTGGTGTGTTGAATTTTTTGACATAGGGTGCTGGCAGATTACGGGCCTCCTATAGCTGCTGCCAGGCCCCTAATCTGCCGTAGGCCCCTATATACCGCCTCCTCATGCTGCTGCCAGGTCCAGAGTCTCTCATGGGTCCCTGTACGGCCTCCCATTGCTGCTGTCTCCATCGCCACACTCTGCCATGTGCCACTTTCAGGTCTCCTCACACTGCTGGTGTGTTCCATTTTTTGTCATAGGGTGCTGGCAGATTATGGGCCTCCCATAACTGCTGCCAGGCCCCTAATCTGCCATGGGCCCCTATACCGACTCCTCATGCTGTGACGTTGCAACAAGGTGGAATTCAACCCTACATATGTTAGACCGCCTTTACGAACAGCAAAAGGCCATCACAGATTTCCTGATGTTAAAAGCAGATAAAGGTACTCCCTGTGTAACTTAGATGTCAGCCATTGGCAGCTCATGCGTGACACCTGCGCTTGCTCAGGCCCTTTGAGGAGGCCACGCTATTCGTGAGTCGGCAGGACTATGGGATGAACGACGTCATTCCTCTGTTGCACGTCTGGAACAAATGCTGTTAACAATGGCTGGTCAGGGTGCGGTAGACGTGGCGCACAGATCTCAACGCCACATGGCCCCTGTGGGGGCAGGACTGGAAGAAGAGGAGGAGGTAGAGGAGGACATTGGTGCTCAGGAATTATTGAGTGAAATGGGTGGTTTTTCCA